>NC_079166.1:65873362-66173362 GCF_947568905.1 Ostrea edulis | reverse complement strand
AAATAAAACTCCACAAAAATTTCTTAGTTCTGATGATCACTTAATTTATCTATGAATTATTCAGTCACCTAAACAAATGTTGGTAATATCTACTGCATTAACAAAAGCTTACCATCTTTAATTCTATGTCTCTGAGTCTCTGAAGACGGCTGAATTTACTCTTGCTTGTTGATGGTCCAGGCTCATCTTCCTTCTTTAAGAGCAGATATATTTATTAACATGAACAACATTTCGTGACAAAAATTTGCATCACAGAAGACTACGTTATCCATTAAAGTACAGCAAACATAGTAACTTTCGTCACGTTGTGTTCACTACATTCAATTTCAATAGCATTTTGATTAGTTGATCAAAACAAGAGAAGTTGAACAAAACATTTTAGGTTGAAATAGCAATTTGAAAAAGACAATTACAAATGGACAACATGGGAATTGAACCCTAGGTGTATATTTCCCACATTAAATTTGAACATAAGCTGGCATATTTCACCTTTTCAGACATATTTTCCCCTTGTAAACAAAATACGACTTCTTTCTTCGACGATTATTATTTTCTCTCCGGAAATGATACATGCGTCATAAAATTAAAATAAAATACGTAGCCTTGGTAGATCCGGAAAATATGAGAGCTACTGATTTTAAAGAACTATACACTTATTTTGTATAATATTGTGTTTATATGACTTGCTTCATCTTATTCATAACTGGAACTGGAACCAGTATTATATATGTTTTATGGGGTTTTCTTGCACACACACACACACCAAAAAAAAAAAAATATATATATATATATAGAATGAAAAAAGCGCTATGTACATGTATGGATTTAACGATGATATGTTAACGGTAAAAATCTATCTTTAAATCACTGTTCTAAATTTATCTGAGAAATACATATGATAAATTTCAAAACTAAAACATGAAAATTATAAGAGAGAGAGAGAGAGAGAGAGAGAGAGAGAGAGAGAGAGAGAGAGAGAGAGAGAGAGAGAGAGAGAGAGAAAGAAAAAAAGGGCAATTAGAAATGATTCATTTCGTTTTATATTCGCCTCTAGAACATAGTATTAAAAGTCAGATAAATATGGCCTAGCTGTAGCGCGCTATATTAATCGTGTTCTAGCACCTTTACTTTGAACCCCCCCCCCCCCCCCCCCCCCCCCCATAAAACCTATACAATTCTGGTTCTAAATATAGCCCAGATGATGAATATATGATAAAAATATAAACACCAGATTCTACAAAATAAACCTATAGCTCTTTTGATATGGTTCTTCATTAGTATCGCCGGGAATATTTTAGAGTTTACTCAGGTGACAATTATAAGTAACAGTCAATCTTATTCATGAAACAAAGTGCATTAAATGTAACGAATTACAGTACCGTTGAAAACGATATTTCCCCAACAGAGCGATCAACTGTCTGTCGGGACTGTCTGTGGGGTGTGGTATTGGTCCGTGGTCTCCAAACGTTACAGGCTTTTAAAAAGTATCTTCAGAAGGGTTTCAAAATGAGATAAAAGTTGTCCCTATGGTTTGGCGGCGGAGATGGTGACAGGGGACAATGCTGTCTGTCCAGACTTATACCCATATACGTCACCAAGCTTTGTCTGATTAAAGGTTTCTTGTAGACTTATGGGATTCGCTCTGCGGATAGATCCGGGAGTCCACGTACGAATCTAGAAATAAGTGCTCTCTCGGGCTTCCTCAAGCATGATCCATTTTCCAATTCTTGGCTATATGAAACCCCCTAATGGAGTTTCTGGGAACAAAGTGAGAGAATCAAATATGACTGACTCTCTTATAATTTCCGGAGCAGAAATTTTTGTTGCCAAGATGATTATTTTCAAATGCCTCCTTTGAAAACGAACCAGGATAATTTGTTAGAACCATGCAGAGTTGTATACTACGTAAGTGCTGGGTCTTTCTGAAGATACAAGTGAAATATGCAGCAATAACAAGACTACGTGCCCTCCGTTAAATTTGCAAGATACAAAAAGACTGAAATTTCTCTATAAATATTTGAGCATTTTCACTGAAATATCCATAAAAAGGCCTCAAGTCAATTTTCGTTGACAAAGGAAGGACATGCAGTGGTTAAACTTGATAATTTCTAAGATAGTTTGATTTAGAGAATTGAAACCAATCTCATTTTACAAAGAATTTCAATAGAACACTTAATTTCACAAAGAATTTTGATAGACATGTTTACCAAACGTTTCCCTTAGATTGGAGAGATATTTGCTTTGTAAAGAATTTACGAAGTTAAGGAGGTATGTTACACTAGAGAAATTTGATGTGGATGAAAAGTGGAGGATATGTACAACAATATTTTGAAGTTGAAAATTTTCAAATTTACTTAATTTTGTCAAAAAATACAGTTTTAGTAGAAAGTAATATGGAAAGAAATTAAAACCCCTGCTTGACTCGAACCTGCGATCTACAGTTCAGCAGTCGGTATTCAAACCCACTGAGCTACTCGGTTAGGTATTGAAATTGAAAAGGAAGAGTCAAATATTGCTGATATCGATTTTTTCATCCATGTTTTTACAGGAAGTCAGCCATTATGACGATGTAAAGCACTACCTTAATCAAAATTAAAGTACAAGTCCACATGTTTCTAAACATTCCACAGAAGTGTTTATGTAACTTTTACCTATATACTGCACTTATAATCGGTCACTTGGTTTATATAATACATATATCCTGGGCGGGGCTTGATTGGTCATATAATCTTCTGTTATGTTGGACATTAAGCAGAATGAACATTGACCCCTGCAGAAAGACTAAATTCATGACCACTCGGTTCGGGTTTCATGTGAGTTTGTTCATGATAAGTTATAGTCGTATTTTGAAAAGTCCTTATATCTTATAAAATCTTCTTCTTTTTTTTTCTTTTTTTTTTCTTTTTCTTTTTTTTTTTTACATCTGGGCATTAAACAGTGAAACTTTTCCGAAGCTGAGAAATCTATGACACCTAAGGTCAGGGTTCATGACTTAGGGTAGAGCTACGTTAATCTCATATTGAAAATACGTTATATCTCTGAAAATCTCTTTACTTCTGGGCATCAAGGAAACAAACTGTTTGCATTATTATAGATGAACGAGTAAGGCTTGGTTAATCATATGTTGAAATGCGATACATTGTAAGAAAACCATCTTTATGCTCCTGGAAATCAAGAAGACAAACTTTAAATTGTTTTCATTCGAGAAAAAAAAATTGATTGGCGAGTTGCATTAAAAAAAAACGACCTAAGAAAATGATGCAATGAACCGCACTCTCCCATAAAATCATCTACAAAATCCGAATGCGTATATTATAGAGTTGTGAATTGTGTATGATAGTTATACCAATATAGTTTTAATCTAGTACAAAGTATTATAAATTGTTGATGAAAAGACTGCAGATAAGGAACAGTGGTCCGTTTCATAAAGCCTATATAAAGAATGCAAAATTGAGATCAGGAAAACACGGACCTCTGAATAGGCCAGAGGTGGGTTCAGATATCTAGGAGAAGTAACCATCCCCTGATGACAGACAACACCCGCCATAAACCCTCTATCTTGTTGAGGTAAAAGGAGTAATATGTTGTCAAATTTATGATCTAAAGAACAGCCAACAAGTGGCATGAAACACGGCAGACAGCATTCGACTTAATGACAGGTTTTACATGTATTTGATATATTATTTGGGGGGGGGGGGGGGGGATTCGAACCACGCCATATGCATGTCACAATTGTCCTATCTTCAACACACTTCATTTCTATGATGAATGTGTACATGTATGTATGAATATTCTGTAAAGGGTGTATTACTTTACAATAACTGTTACATAGTGCGGATTTTACTTGTCATTCCAAATACTGTAGCCGATCGGTTGTGTTTCATAATAGAAGTACATATGCATTGTCGTCATTTGTATCTACATGTATATACATGTTTCTGTATATTTGTAATTGTTGTTGTCATATACATATTATGATTGTAAACAAGTGTCATTTGTCAGACCAACTTGTACATCGAACCAAGGTACTTATGTTTTGTTTTCTGCTGTGAACATACGTTGTGAAAATGGCCATAGGAGTTGTTTCTCTTTGTGTTGTCTACGAAGTATCTTCCTTCTGATAGGCAATGTTACTCGAGACATAAACATTGTGGTTTTAAGTACGTTTTTGATAAAATTTGAATGACCTGGTATGTTGTAAAGATTGTATTTAGGTCTATATAACGTAAGCGTCGTAAAGGTGAAGATAACGATCAGTGATCAATTTCACAACTGCTATAAGGAACACAAAATTAAGAATTGGACAAACTCGGACCCCTGGATACACATGAGATGGGATCAGGTGCCTAAGAGGTGTAAGCAACCCCTATTTACCGGTCACACCCGCTGTGAGCCCTATGTTTTGATCAGGTAAAAGGAGCAATCCGTAGTCAAAATCAGTGTGTAAAAAACATGTCAGGCAGCACATGACCCAATGATAGGTTGTATTGGTAAATTAGATCGCAATAACAGCCATAGAATTTGCGAAATACTCACTTGAAACGAGACTGTAGAAATACCTGTAGCATTAACTTGTTTGTCAGTAGCCTGCCTTGATTTAAAAACTGATCATACATAGAACAAGCTTTTGCGTATCGAATCAGCTGAGATATATACACCATATGCAGGTGATAATGGAATATAGCCAAATAGATATGGAAAGTTTACGATGGAGAAGCTGTCATAAAGATGAGTTGATAGTTTGCCGTTAGCATCAATGTTCCATAAAATATCTAAGTACGAAGCAGAAAAATGCATATCATGAAAGATAAATTCAATTTAGTTAGAGGGATATTACACTTTTATGAAGGGCAATAAACCTCACAGGTACAAATATTTATTGTTAATGTCTTTTTTAAAATATTCCCATCTACTGTCGTCTTTTTAAAATTCACAGCAACAAAAACAATTTAGCCTTTGAAAACAAACCAGAAATGAAGTCAATGGCTTTTATTAGTCCTTCAAACAAAGGTCATATTTTTATAAGACTGGAGGGGGTATCATTTATTCCAGTAGCTAGTCCAACTTGCGTGGATAGTTTTGATATTTTCCCAGAATTCCTGATTGTATCTAATCCTGAGCATGATGACATATTATGCATGTGAAGATCCAAGATTCAGCAAATATTTGGATTCCCTTTTGTAATATATACACATACAAATATATATATATATATATATATATATATATATATATATATATATATATATATAATCCATAAATCATCTTTCATTTCCCGATGTTTTTTTCTTTATTATCCGACCATATTTACACTTTTTCATGTCAGAAGATATTTGAAATATGAATCCATTAGCATCGACACCATGCTGCCCAAGAAAATCAAAGTACTTAAAGTACTCGTGGGAGTTGAACATTGTGGAAATTCAGTTAGAAAAGATAGTACTGGAAGGGTAGGGGGATAAATGACTGACTATTATCATGATTTTAGATACAAATCAACTGTTGTTGTTTTTCAAAGCGTTACAACAGCAAACATGGATAATGGAAGGCCCATGGGCCACAACGCTCCTTGAGTAACTGTAGTGTTGTTGTTTTCTAGAATTTCACCCCTTTATATTCTCATGAAAAATGTGACCACATATTATGGCCCAAACATTCAAATCAATATGGTTATCAATGCCTTGCAGTTATGAAGAAGTTTTTCCCCTGTATATATACATTCAAGTTTAATCCTAGTTATAGCTAATTCTAAGGATTCATTACTTGAAAAGGTAGTCCAATATGCTAAACTATCACCTGAGTATACTACAATCCTGTAGAGCATCAATGGAATGGTAAATAATTGTATAATAACTCAAAATAAATGAAATGCAAAAAAATTAAAAATTGTCGGGCATCGGAAATGCACAAGCCGAGTTGCGCAAGGAATGGGCATAGAGGGAACCGGCAGAAAAGTTTTCAAGAATTATCAAGCAGGGAGCAAAATTTTGCGTACATAAATTTCAGCTGACTTAAATCATTTGTGACCTTGACCTTTAACCCTTGACCAAAATCAATAGGCTTCTTCGTCTCATCAATTAGGATGATCAAGGACCTAACCCTAATTGCCCTCTAAATTAAATAATTAAGTCCCGTGGGTAGACTAATTAAGGTGTGGGCACGGCACAGGTGTTAGATCCTCCCAAAATCACCAAGGTTTAACGTGCCCCCACCCCCGGGACGCAAAGGCACTTCATCAGATCATAAGCCGAGTTCGACTTCATCGCAACTCCGCTAAAAATGAAACACTAGTCAAATAATGTTATTTATTGCCAAGGTATTTGGGATATTATACTGTGGCTCAAACAGGGGGTGAATGAACCTGACAGTATGGAAAGCATATAGTGGAATCAGACTTGTGATGCTGGAAATCTATAGTGATTAATAAACTATACATGTACAAGATCCATAACTATTTTTTCTCTTCAGTTTGTGAGGGAGAATCCTCATGTCTCTTTCATCTGTAGACAAATAAACAATGTGTTTTGACCAGAGCAATTTCCAATCCTTTTTGCAGCATAAATTCAACATTGTGGCAACTGGGTTAAACTTTGATAGTGAAGTAATACATGGCAGCACCTTATCCCATGCTCTTAAAATTTCTGTTTGACACACACTCATGACATCCACTCAAACATTACAGAGTGCAGCAAAATCCCATTGTAATAGGGGATTCAAAATGAATAACTGGTACAAAATATGTTACATACTATTCAAAAAGGATAATGAATTTGACATATTGATGTCTTGGAAAAGGAAATTCTGACATCGGGGCTCTAAGCGTTTTCAAACATTGTCATTTGATAAAAGTGTTCTACATTTTTAAAAATAGAGATTAATATGTCTTTACATACATAGGTGAGAAAGTTTCCATTATTCCTAGCCGAGACATACCATGTATGCGCAAAAAATTCATAAACAAATATCACACTACTCATGTAGAAAATGTGGACCTTACCGTCATCAAGCGCAGCGAAACACGCCATTTCGAGATTATAGTCGACGAAAGCTTGGTAACAGTAATGAATAAGGTACACTCATTTTGTATCTATTTTGTGACTTTCTTTATTAAAAGGAACAGTTCTCTAATGTGTAACGTGCAATTACTACGTAATTCAATAACTTGAAGCATGAAGCAGTTTCACTTTGCCACCGGATATAAGAAATTTTATTTCGTATTCCGATCCCAATCGAAAGTTGTTGACTGGGAATGACGTGTTTTAATTCAATCTACATGTAACATCAAGCATTTTTTATATCACATTAAAAAAAAACCCAAATATATACACATACACAATGTTGTAGAGTTATTTCTTGTAAATTTTCTGAGGTTTCGCACCATATTCGATATTTCGCGCCACGGTGTCAATAGGGATTGTGTGCAGTTGTCGTTCGTTTCCCTATCAATGTTTATAGGTGACGCTGCGCTACAAACGACAATTTTCAACCTTATCTTTTATTTTTCTATGTCTATCAGTATCAATTTGATCGAAATCTTGTATTCAAATTAATTTGAATACAATATCATTGCATTTATTTACATGTCAATTATCAAAATTAGATTAATTCAGAAAAGTTACATGGATTATTTAATGGCGGATGTTTATAAAAGTTTATGTTGATTTACCTAGGAGTAAATCAGCTGACACAGAACCCCCGCTGACGACCACTATACAAATCAATACAAATTACTGCGCAGAAAAGTGCGTGATGACCCAGGGAGATTGAACATAGTTCAACTCCCAAAAACGGTGGAGCTACCGTTAACAAGCTAAGACCCGAATGGCAGCGGATTTAGAACTCAAGACGGAGGCGAGCTGGCGAAGTTAATAAAAGAAAGGCTGTGGGCCTAAAACAGACACCCGTAGTAGACCCCCCCCCTTCCCTCCCCTGGTCACCAGTTTCCGCCCGAACCAATTTCTGAGGGTATCGGAGCTGTATGTATTACACACCCTGAGTGTGTAATTATCATGAACAGGGATACTTTTACTCGACATTTGTGACTCTAAGGTATTGAAAATGCTATGTAACTTCTAAGGTATTGAAAATGCTATGTAACCTCTAAGGTATTGAAAATGCTATGTAACCTCTAAGGTATTGAAAATGCTATGTAACTTCTAAGGTATTGAAAATGCTATGTAACCTCTAAGGTATTGAAAATGCTATGTAACTTCTTTATCCCTGTCACAATCACACAAACAACTGTACATACAATACATAAACTAGCAACTTCAACTAATCAATAGTGTCTCTATCAAAATTGTGAATATCATGTGATCCAGGTAAGGAGTTCAGGCCCCACTGCCGTCGTATACGAGTACATTTATACAAGTGTATCATAAACTAGAAATGTATTCATCCTTATATGTCTGAATTAAAATTTACAAAGATTGTCTCGCAAATTTGACAATTGTGACCTTTGTGGTTCTCCTCAGAAATAATTCTAATGAATGTAATCGACTCCGGAGTTATCGAGAAAGGAATATTCATTAGACTGCGATCGTTAGGATAATCCATGAAAGCTTGACATCTGTCTTTAGAGGGGTCCTTCATTAGTCTTCAATTGAAGTGAAGGTCATTCAAACATTGGAAAAAAAGTTTGTCAGACAGACATACCAACATATTCATAAAAAACGCCAAACAAAACAAGCCTTCGGTTGAGTCAAAGATGTTAGATAAAAGTAAACAATAAGGTTTATGAATATTCGTGTATTTTTTTCTGTATCAGGTTTCGTGATTAACATGTATACGTATGGACATTGGAATAGGGCAAATGCGATAAAACGCTGATGCATGTGGTCAGTTCTCTGTCATTCCGTTGTGAATGCACTTTAGATAATCGATCGAATGATACCTTTGTCTTCACCTCCGCCATCAGAAGATTTGGGCTGTGACAGTTCACGTCAAATAACAAAATCTTGTAATTAAACAAAGATTTAACCTTTTGGAATGGAGCTGAGAGAAACTGTTTGTTCATCATCTAAATGTCACGTGCTGTAGATATGATAACGGTACTTACTTAAGATCCTGTCAAAGTATCGTGACAGTTTTCAATAACAGCAATCAGAAGTATGGAAGTATTCCTAGCAACTGACATTAAGTCGTCTGCATTTGACCACTACGTTTTAAATGGAGGCTTGGTATGACGTTCATGGATCTAGCACTCAATCTGTCACGAGCAAAAAGGCATGCTTCTCGAGACACGTGTATAATAACTATTGTAGAATATTATTGAGATTATTAGATTTAGTGAGTGTTTCTAGTTTATTTCTGAAATTCTTATTTCATAACTAAGAACATACAATAAGTTAGTACAAAAACAGACCAGTATATTGTATGTATTCAAGTCAACATAAACATGCCGTGTACATGCCTACATATGTGTCTTCCAATCTAAAGATTCCAAATCTATCCTCTTCAGTTTTTACAAATACACTTATACTCGCACTATTGCATACAATTATAAACAAAATTATAAACCGTATTGCATAAAATCCCCCTTCATATTCTTGTTCGTCATCCTCTTTCATTTATATTTCAGCTGGACATGTCATTACCGGTGATGTTAATCTACTTGCAAATGACGCCCCGAAGTCAATGATTTTAAAAGGTTCCAAATTCAGAGATCCCCGGTCTATCAACTGGCGACGGAACTTAATCTATACTACAGATCTCGTCACTTTGTCAGAATGTATAAAAAGTATAAGAGCACTGTGGAAGTTTCGTACAAAATATATTAGACATGTTAAAACAAAAACTGCGCTCTATTCTTCTGCGTTTCACATAACGTTTCCGAAATCAAACGTACTACTTTTAACACGTTAATCACCATGTCTCAAGATAAACTAAAGACCAAGTTTTGTTTTACATCATACACAACTTCAATGAATGAAACTCGAAAGTCTTCATTTTACATACATGTATATCGGCGATGTTTTATCTATTAACAATAATAGAATCAACATTCATATCTTGATTCGATATATCCCAGTGAACTAAAACAAACACGAAAGAGTCCTCCACATCAGGTATGTTATTTAAGATAGACGTTAACGGCAAACCAACAACTCAACTTTATGACAAACGGGATGATTTCAGCGTCAACTTCCCATATTCATGTAGCAATATTCCATTACCACCTGTATATGGTGTTTACATCTCTCAACTGATTCGATACGCAACAGCTTGTTCTGTGTATGATCAGTTTTAAAATCGAGACAGGCTACTTATAAACAAGTTGATGTTACAGGGGTTCAAAAGTCTCGTTTATAGTAAGCATTTCGCAAATTCTATAGTCGTTATAATGATCTAGTTTGCTAATACAGGCTTCCATTGGGTCAATTGCTGTCTTGTATTTCGAACCGATTGTTAGGCCGTTCTTGGCACACTGATTTAGACTACGGTTTACTCCGTTTATCTGATCAACATGTAGGTCTCACGGCGGGTGTGGCCGGTCTACAGGGGATGCTTACTCCTCCTAGGCACCTGATCCCACGTCTGGTATATCTAGGGGCCTGTGTTTGCCTAACTCTATATTTTGTATTCCTTATCGGAGTTATGAGATTGATCAATGTTCGTTATCTTCAATTTTCATATCTTGTGGTCATTCACACAAAAATAGTTTATTAAACATCACTCTGAATCTATGCACAAGTACTCTGATGTTAAAAATATGCTAACGTTCTTCGATAACATCATCTACGTAATCTTTGGTGATCAGGTCGTTCAACATTCCCTTGGAATTCCCGTGGGCACAAATTGTACTTCTTTATTGGCGAACTTGTTTTCCTATTCTTATGAAGCAAAATTTGCTCAAATACTGAAAACAAAGAATATCTTTCAGTAGCCTTCAACTCGACATTTAGATATATCAATGACGTTTTATCTATCAAAAATCTTCACTTTAAGAGTTTTCCACATCTGCTTCATTTTTAGATATTTTGTTGAACATAGACGTTAACTGCAAATTACCAACTCAACTGTATAACAAACATGATGACTTCAGCTTCCCTATCGTCAATTGTCTGTATTTATGTATCAATCGCAGCAATGTTAAAGTGTATCCGAATTATAAAAAGGGTAGTAGAAATGACACTTCACAAATTTGTTCCCATCTCTTCAAAATTTATGCTGCTCTACAGATGCTCATTGGAAAGACGATTAGAAATATTTAATGTACCAGACAGAATTTCCCTGTTTTGACACATATGCTGGGGGTGTCATAAAAGTTCCTGGCATCGTTAATATACCAAAAATGTCGAATGTCGTCAAATTTAATGATAGTTTTCACAAACAATGATCGATATATAACAGCATCAAAATAAAGCGTACCTTTCCCTAGTGACATTTACAGAGATACATGTTTTTCTCTTATGGTTTCATACAAATATTCACAAACGATCCTTGTCTTCCACTTGCGCCAAGTCGTTGTTTACACACGAATGACTTTCTTATTCCAAATTCATATGAACATAATGGTGATTTCAAGGTCATAACATTTTATCAAAATTGCCATGATAGCGCATACAATATCATATATCAAAAATTGGACACTTGAATAATATAAAAGAAAAAATGATAAATAATTTTTGACAAGCAGATGTACACAAAATACAACTTAACGGTTGTAAATAACAACGAAATATGACATTTTCCCGCGATACGACAATATACCTGTACGTCCTGACGTTCTTGTCATTGTGACATCATATAATGTAAAGATCATACCAAGAACATGCTCTCGTGTGTCGAATCAGTTGAGAGATTAAAGTCCACGTGTAGATGAAAATGAAATGTTGTAGTTGCATGTTCTACGTTTGATTTTTTTATTCGAGGCACGCTACTTGCGAATAACGAATAACGAATAGTGATCAATCTCATAAAAGGTATAAAGAATACAAAATTGAGAGTAGGGCAAACATGGATTCCTGGAAACACTAGAGGTAGAAGCATGTGCTCAGGATGAGTAAACATCCTCTGTTAATCGGTGATACCCGCCGTGAATCCTAGATCTTGATCAGTTAAACGGAGTAATTCTTAGTCAAAATTAGTATGTAAAGAACGGTTTACCGATCGGTATGAAACACGTCAGACAACATTCCAACCAATGATATATTGTATTTGCAAAATTAGATAATTTTAACTACCATATAATTTTCGACATACTTCAAATGAGACTGTTCAAACCCCTTTAACATGGACTTATTTGTCAGAAGGCTACTCCGATTCAAAAATTATCATAAGCAGAACATGTTCTCCATATCGAATCAGTTGAGAGACATAAGCACCATATACAGGTTATAAAGCTGAGGTCATCCCAATTGTCAAAACGTTTAGTAGTTAGATTGCCTTTAACTTCTCTGTTCAATGAAATATCCAGAGTATGTCTCATCAATATTACACATGTTTGTAATTCATGTGTACTTATTGAGTGTATAGGAGTTTTACGTCCTGTCGAGAAGTTCATATTCATTCAAATGAACAAGTGAAGGTAACAAACAGTGATCAATGAAAGGTGAAGATAACGAACAGTGATCAATGAAAGGTGAAGATAACGAACAGTGATCAATGAAAGGTGAAGATAACGAACAGTGATCAATGAAAGGTGAAGATAACGAACAGTGATCAATCTCATAACTCCTATAAGCAATACTAAATAGATAGTTGGGCAAATACAGACCCCTGGACACACCAGAAGTGAAATCAGGTGCCTAGGAGGTGTAGGCATCCCCTGTCGACCGGTCACACCCACCGTGAGCCTTATATCAATCTCATAAATCCTGTAAAATGTACACAATCAAGAGAAAGGCCAAACACGGACTAGTTGGATATACTAGAGGTGGGATCAGATGCCTAGCAAAAATATAAAAAGATCCAAACATTGCACAGTGATCTGAAAACAATTTATCTATGAAAAGTTCGGTAAGTTAACGCTCTTTTGGATTAGCATATTCGTGATTACCTCTCTAGTTGTCCAATTACAGAGCAAAATTAAAGACCGATAACCGCCAGCGTGATCACTAAGGACTGATCTCGGTGATTTATTTTTACACTGCGTTTCATACAATTGATTGCGTTTATTCTGTATCTTTTCCCTCTGAGAGTAAGAACCATATAGGGAAAACGCGAATAGGATATGGCAAACCCCCCGGAGAAGGAAGGGATCCCATTAATTGTGATTGGAAGATTACATGCCTCAGTCATCGCAACATTCAATCAAGTGTTATCGACAGAATTCAAGAAATACCGTGCTTTGATTATGTGACAGTTATAAATCATACCTTTACTCTGAGTTGAATTCAGCATGATGTATCAACGACC
Organism: Ostrea edulis; assembly: GCF_947568905.1. Lineage (NCBI taxonomy): Eukaryota > Metazoa > Mollusca > Bivalvia > Ostreida > Ostreidae > Ostrea > Ostrea edulis. Next base: position 66,160,003 of record NC_079166.1, on the reverse strand, counting down.
AACATGTTGAATAATGCTTTAAGCGTTACATTTTTAAACAATTCAAACTTGGAAATGTCACTCCATTTTGGATTTCACGGATCGGTGGTGGGTAGATTCGTAACAACTTTCCTAAACTGACACTGCACTGTCGATTTAGCCTAGTGGTCAAGTCGTTAAACTCAACCAGAAAGCCCGGGGTCATTCCTGTATGAACCTAAGATGTTCAACACAGGAGTGTTGTTCCTTCGCCTAGCACCCGGCATTAGAAATAAAAGCCACCAGTTTACGAATATGACAATACAAAATGGAGGTCCCTTGTCGCAGTAGCCATTGGGACGTTATAGAAACCTCACTGTTGCGGCCATAAGCTTTATATATATAAGTAAAAATCTGTTGCACTTCACCTAAGTTCGTGATGGCTCTACATGAGTGAAAAATTTGGACAAACAGGCAAAGCAGCGTTCAAAGAAACAAACGTAACAAATACTAGTATACTCCTGCACAGTTTTATTGCATTTTGTATAATATATTTAATATTTCTTGTACACAATATAGTTGTGTTTATTACAGAAATGATAGTTATAAAGGAAGTATATGTACTTGTAGCAGCTTATCACAGATTATCTTGCAATACGTACCATAAACATTACAATGGAAAGTGTCACCCAAGTCAAGAATCGTAAAGGATAATGTATCAATATGGTAATTACGGAGTAATCCCATCGTGGGGAATGAAGAAAACTGAAGATTTGTGATATACAAAAAATGTAGTCACGACAAATACACCCTGATCCTTAGAGATATTTTTCTGAAGAAGAATACGTTCCTTGAGAGTACATGTATATCGATATCTGACACACTATAAACACGTAGCTATACAAAACGTGAGAAGTTTTTATCTTCCTTTTCGTGTAGGCAGACTTATGAACAATATAATCCAAGTATATCATCTGACACCATTTCTAATGCAATACCTGCATCTGCAATGCCTACGTGAGTATTCATTATAATCCAAATGAAAGAAAAGAAGGTGTGGCACGTCTCATGTTAAGTTCCCTAGAGGTGTTGCGTGAAGGATTGATAAAATTAAGTTATTCAAATATATCATAAAATCAATAGAAACCTCAAGTCTTGATTCAAACATTTTTTGGGAAGTGTATTTTTGATTTCTACAACAAAGGAGAATGAGGAAATCAAAAATCAAAAAGAAAAAATGGGGTCGCAATGCTTGTTAATGAGCTACGGTGTTCTAAAAATTGACTAAAGATTTATTCAATTAAACTTGATTTTTCTGTTATGTCAACACAACATAAATCAATCATTACATAAAATAAAGGACACATTAGGAGTAATGTCAATTTCTAAAATTTCAGATAATTTCCAAGGTCTTGTCTTAAATTCTAAAATGGAACTTTAAAAAATGGGAGCTAGAGATCAAATTTCTAAATCATATACTGAATTTTTATACAAAGGTTCGAGCAGATTAATTTAGACTCTTTTAAGAATCGGTGTTCTCTTTGGAAAAATATATCAACCAAATGAAAGGTGAAGATAACAAACAGTGATCAATCTCGTAACAATTTAATGAATTACAACATTTATACTAGTTTCAAGTCTCAACTGAATTATAGAACTATAATACGCGTATAGGAGATGACAATAGAAGATACGCTGTCTATTGGATGGAACAGAAACTGTACAAATACCATGCGGATGTAGAACTTTTTGAATCCTTTCGCAACAAAATATAGCCCCTGGAAAACCCTTTTAAATTATGAATTGACACAAAACTGTTCAACTGGACAAGATTCAGTATTAGATGTGTAATATGTTTGCACCAATGGGATCACTATTGAACCATTAAATACTTAATTGTAGCATCCTGCGCAGTTGTGCTCAAAAGCTCAGGAGCCAATTCCTTAACAAGAATTAGCCAAAATAATTTGAGTTTAAATCAAGCAATAAGCGATTTATATGATTTTTAGTGTTAAAATGGAGGGGTATTTCCGAAATTAAAAAAAAACTGCCTCCGTGAAACGAAATAAATCCAGAATGAACAAGTTCTTTGAGTTTTCCACTAAAATACTTTCTCTTTGAAATTTTGTTTTACGAAGGCATTTTTGTTGGTTTGTAAATTTCAAAAAATCGAAATGATTTCACTGATATCATTTTCAAATTCAGCTGTACGTTAATTTTCCATCGGATGTTATGGTCTGCGTGGTTCTGTGGATAAGGTCGCGGAATATAATATGTGAAGAAATTGTCTTTTTTAACGACACGGACACAAGATTATATTTTCATATTACTTTTTCCATCTAAATTTTTTCTTCAATTGAAACACACTTCAAATCTTTATGAATGTTTCCTATCATTTCTCTTTTTATTACAATATTCCGAGTTTGAAATAAACTTCCAACCTGGACACTGTTTAGTTTGTGAATGGGACTTGCAACAAGCACGCCAGATACAGCATGTAATACCTGTGTTTTAATAGTCAAGGCTGAGAAGGAGAAGTTTTATGGGGGGGGGGGGGGGGGTTCTGAGTGAAAGTGTTGACAAAAGCATCATGTCTTTTACGAAAAACTGAATTTTGCAAAGCTTTGAAAGAAAAATGCCAAACAGGTTTAAATAACTGTTAAACAGTTCGAATTGATAATATAATATGTATTCCAGTCGCAAATAGCTATGGCAAATCAACGTTTTCAGGTGCATGTACTTAAAATTATGTTGAACGTTATCAATGCGTATTGAATTTCCCATATTTTGTTTTGTGGTCAGTTACAGTTATGTACACGAGTATATCAGAGCTTTTAGACTGTAGCATTAGAGAGTATTAAATATTTGATACACTCGTAACCCTATACATTGTGTTTAATACTCAGAAAAATAAAACCATTTAATTTTCACGATTTCAAAAAATCATGTTTAGACTACAATGTATTGACACAAAATGTTTTAGGCTTGCCCTTAGTAATGGGAAATCCTACAGGTATTATTAATTAAATACCAGACACAGAGCTCCGATAAGGGAAAGTCACCGCTTCTGTGCAACGCCCTCTTTTAAGGCAAATGTCTTCATCAGCTCAATAGCATTAGATACTATTCAATAACTTACAAGGACAGAAGCCACATAATTTAAGGCACACGTGGTGCGTGTTAGGATCATCGTATTTACATAGAATGTGGAAATCTAGTAAGACCTCGGGGGTAAAGCTTTGTGTGAATAATGACTTTAACAAATGCGTTTGTTCTAGAACTTGTCACTTTGAAAGAGCTCAATCTTTCGTCTGACTCATTTCAACATTATCGAAGCTGAACAAAAGTCTACTGGGAAAAATTTGGATTGTCAGAAAAATGGATGAAAATAAAAATGCTCACTGATATGTAATCTGAAATTCAAGCTTAAACTATTAGAATTTTGCACTTGAAAATCCTGAACACAATGAATTTGATATATATCATAAATATACAGTGAAACTTCTCCAAACCGGCCCCTCAGAAAACCGGTTCTCCCTGAATACCGGCCGATTTTCAAAGTCCCGGAAGAAATCTTAACATTTCCTTACAAAGAAAGCCACCCCTGACAACCGGACATTGGCCACTTTTTAAAGTACATATGTTAACAAACATGTGTAATTTACCATTACAATACCGGCCACGTTTTGAAGACTAGAAAATGTTGGCCAGAGGGTGATCAAAATCGGCCAGGTGTGCAAATTGACCAACCCACAGGCCAGGTGGGAAATTATCTACCGGAGGTGTGAAAAAGACGAGTGGACTCCCTAATTTCTATTGTTTACCTGTGCTATCATGGGTATTAAGTGACAAGTGACTAATCCAAGAGACCCTTCCAAATTCCGTATAAAGTGTAAAAAAAAAAAAAAAAAAAAAAAAAAAAACCCAGTTAGGAACATATTGAATGAATGAGTATCAAACGCCATATTGTTGCACCAAACTATCGCATGAATATAAGCGGTAGTTGATAAAGAACAAACCCATGGCTGTTAATGATCATTATTAAATAATAAATTAATTTTCTTGGTTTCCATAGACTTAAAATTCATAAGAAATATTCAAATTACAATTTCATATTTACTACTGTACTTTTTAAAAACGTCAAAACAAATTTGTTAATGATATAAGCGATCAATGTAAACAGAGTGTTTATAGCTAAGAGGAATTCCAATGTTTTCTTTAAGTATCCTGTTATAGATATTCAGTTTCAAATTAAATGATTTCAGCGAGAATTTATAAGTACCTGTAGGTAGAAACAGACTAATTTGATCTCTACTGATAATTTATCATAGATCACCAGAACAAAGTGAACAGTACCTACTTTGACAATATTGAGATAAAATGTCTCTAAATGCTGAATTCTCGGTAAACCGGCCATCCCTATAAACCGGCCATTTTTATCGCTCCGAAAGCCGGCCGGTTTAGAGAAGTTTCACTTTATATACATTACTTCTTGCATATGCTTTTTGATAAAGTAGGTATTTAAAATTGTACTGTTTACATTTTTATTTAAATGTAATATTACAAAATACTTGGAAATATCTTAGAATGCATGACGTTCTAGCGGAAGATTTGCTGATTTGTATCAAAATCATCGCGTAGGATTTTTTAGTTTGACCCGTAGGCCACTCTTCCTTATCTTCAGTGCCTTTCTTCTGTCTTCCTAGTATTCCTGGTTTTATACAATAACATTATTATCTTATTTTTCCCTTTATAATTAATTCAACATCCTGTGAAATTTAGTTTACCTTTTACTGCACGTGTATCTACATCTGATAGAAATCAATACATTCAAATCTAACATTACTTAGAAAGTTTGTGAAAAATGTGTATTTGCTATAGTGTGAATAAAGAAACTTACGCACCGAGGATTTGTTGCCCGTATGATATTGCTAAATAATTCAAGTAACCTTTCTGAATCCACGTGGCTAGAGGACACTTTGTAAGTAGACATCCAATTACTCCGTAAATAATGAATCGGAGAGGAATCTGTTGAAGAATTCGGAGTGCTTCTAGGGACGTGACCCGGTGTTTCTTTTTCTTACACTATGTTTGTTATCAAAAACACTGTTATTTCAAGCCATACACCCTAGTTTGAACGAGGGAAAATTCGATAAGTTTCTTTGTCCAATTTGCATGTCCTCAGGATACTTTGCTTTTGTCTGCAAATGAATGACAACTGTTGAATATAAATACTATTCAATCCTGTCCGTATAATGGAAAAAACCCAACACGATAGGGCAAAGAACCAATATCTATTTTCTAAACATATATGTGTCTCTAACATGTACATGTAACACTTTCTTAGAAACAGTAGTAGATCGAGAGTAACTATCATTGGTACCATAAACTCTCAGTTCCCTGAATGGGCTATTAGTTCATTCTTTCCCTATGTAAATAATGTACATTTAGAATATCTTTATGAAACCTTGCACAGAGAAATACATGAATGAACAATAGATTCAATTAACCCGAATTTGTTCAGAATTGGCTGAAAAGGCATCTACATGTATCTAAAAACATCAAAGCAGATAGAAATAACATGTACTTATTTAGCAGTATAATAATAAGCATGTGGAGGTGCAGAATATGCGCTGACGACCGATTTTACAGATCATCACCAAACAACAAATACAGTGACGTCATATTTTGTTTGTCGTTCATTGATATTTTCTTTTTAGGGCTCCTTTTCTGAGTTCTTATTTCCACATTTTGTTCGAAAGAAAATGTTTCGTGTATGACACTTTTTCAGTACAGGTTAACGTTTTCCTGCATTCGAAAGTGTCTTTTAGAAATTGTTAGGTCTTCGTCTCTGTCACACCTTGGTACGATTTATCTTTTTTTCACAACAGCTGGTTGGGTTGGCGTTTTCAATATTTACGTATGTTGTCTTTACTATGACCAATGACCTTGTATACAAATTTGATTCATTCATATATAAATTTGATATATCCCTGTGAACTCGAAATAAAAGACACCACAGAGTCATCTACTTCTGTTTCATACTTAGATATTTTATTGGAAATAGATATTAACGGCAAATCCCGTTTGTCATCAAGTTGAGTTGTTAGTTTGCCGTTAATATCTATTTCCAATATCAGGTGCCTAGGAAGAGTAAGCATCCCCTGTCGACCGGTCACATCCACCATGAGCCTATATCTTGATCAGATAAACCGAGTTACCAGTAGTCAAAATCAGTGTGCTAAGAACGGACTAACAATCGATATGAAAAAAGTTAGACAGCATATGACCCAATGATAGGTTTTATTGGCACACTAGATCGTTATCACGACCATAGAATTCGCGAAATTCCGACTTTAAACAAAGGAACACATTTGGTGATCATGGGAATTCCGACAGACTGTTGGAAGGCCTAATCACTAAAGACTAAGAAGATATTGTCATTGGGGAACTCAGCATATTTTTTTTTATTTCAACATCAGAGTACTTGAGTGTGTAATTAGAGTGGTGTTTAACAAAGCCATTTTTTGGATGACTGCTCACTAGATATGAATATTTCTGTTTTCCATTTTTGTTGAAGCAGCGACTGTCTATGATGTTAAAATGTCTAGACTTTAATTTATTGTGAGGAATGGTAGTGTAAAGTGTGAAAAAATCATACATTTTGATGCTGTTGATGTGCTGACATGGAATTTTTCCGGATAGTACCTGCAAGTGATTTTAGATGGATTTTTCTCAGATTACAGCTGCTAGTGATTTTATATGGAATTTCCCCTGATTTCCCTGCTGATTCTCTCGTAATCCAGACTAGTAATGTTTTTTTTTTATCTACTACTGAATATTCTTCTACATTCTGTACTATTATATGAAGGGTGAAGATAACGAACAGTGATTAATCTCATAAATTCCATAAGCAATACAAAATAGACAGTTGGGCAAACACGGACCCCTAGACACACCAGAAGTGGGATCAGGTGTCCAGGAGGATTAAGCATCCCCTGTCGACCGGTCACGCCCGCTGTGAGCCCTATATCTTGATCAGGTAAATGGAATTTCCCCGGATAGTATCTGCTAGTGATTTTATATGGAATTTCCCCTGATTACAACTGCTACATGGAATTTTCCTGCTGATTCTCTCGTAATCCGGACCGGTAGATTTTTCTACATCTATTACTGGAAATTCTTTTGCATTCTGTACATTTGTATTTACTTTTCTATCTTGTTAACAATGTCTTCAGTTCAATAATCTCCCTTCTCTCTGGGGTCACAATAACGCGGTTCACTTTTAGTTCCCCCCTCCCCTGAACAGTATGCATTGATGGCTTACCTACGGGTACCCGTTCTTTTCATCTGAGTAAAGTATATGTTATCAAAGCAACTGGTTAATCTCAGAGTTAGTGCGAGTTTGATGATACAGCCATTGGAGAAACTTGATTGGTCTCATTTTCCCTGTATATCTAGTCAAAGGGAATTCCATTCGTATGTTGATTAGAAGCTTCAAAGGTCGCCAGTCTTGTGGTTTCTTGTAATGCATTAGGGAGTCCATATTGTCCTTCACAATTGCTCATTCTTGTGATGATGAAGCGGAGATACGTAGCTATGATGAATTAGATGCATTTGATCTGGAGTTCATGGAATGTAATATAAAGCAAATTACTTCCTTGATTGCCCCTGTGTATATATACACAAGATGTAAGGTTCAATCAGTTTTACAAAGTAATATTTCTTGGCACTTTGTAATTGGTTTTCCTGTTTGGCTTTATAGACATGAATATCTTTTAAAAGTCGAAGAGAAAAGTGAACAATAACGGATTATACTCCATTTTATGCATTTCTATGATTGTCGCTTCCGAATGTGTAGCTACAGATCCGTAGCTCTCTGGGTCTGTCCCAATATTTTCCACCAATAGCTGTAAATCTATAGCTCTATGGGCCAGTCCCAAATCACAAGTTTTCTATTTCAAAATATTGTACATATCCTACACTTTTCATCCATATCAATGTGTGTGTGCGTGCGTGCATATGCATGCGTGCGCGTGTGTTATTCATTCTTATTTATCACAGGTCGTTCATATTTGTTTTGTTGATGTCTCTTCACAGCGTTTTTAACGTTTTTAGTTTTTAACCATACATGTAAATATTTCATTTTTCAGACTTTTCCTACAAATAACTCCAATGCAGCGTACAGGGCAAACATATCTGTGATCATCTTTGCTGCAAAACCAGCTGATTGGAAAGAAATTGATACTGTTTTGATACGTGTTTTAATTCATACAGACACGGTGGGGGTGATACATTACATGCACAATGTTGATCATGTTTTCACATTAGATGAAACTTAAGAGAGAATTTAATGTTACGACAAGGTGAAATTGTTCGTTTCAACAAAACCCAAACAGTTTGACGAAATTCTTTGATAACCACAAAATACACAAAGGCTTTGCAAGTATAATTAAAGGCTGAGAAGACACTTAAGATCTCCAACCACTTTTGATCTAGATAATCGGGTTGGACCTCAAACGTGAGTCTTGTCCTCAGGGAGTCGAAAGGCACACACAAAAGGAGAAAAATGGCCGACAGAATGCAGCACGTCACTGTCACCCTCTCACTTCTCATGAAAGTTCGTGGATTGAATTTTTTAAGGTAAATCACTCCTCTGTCGTCAGGCACTAAACTGCTCGGTCGCTGATTGGAGTTTGTTCGTCTGAAGCTTGCATGCGATGGACGCCTCCCAAGACTTCGTCGCTTGTCACAAAGTTTTACAATGCACACTGTCGTCATGGCAATGACACATATCGATGGGACAATGAAGGAGAAGAAGCTATCTATTTTCCTCAGTAAATATATGTTCTTAAGATTCTCGGGAATTATGATACAGTTATCAACATGGCGGATCGTTATGACGGCACTCGTCCACGTCAAGTACAGATGGGATACAATCGAAAAGACGCACACTGAAATAATGGTACATTTCGTGCGAAACGGGCTGCATAACACTTTCGCTTTCTTTCGATTAAGAAGAAACAGCGTCCTCTCCATCATCATTAGCACCATCAACCACCACTCCATAAAGGTACTGAGATAATGGAGATAGTAAGTTAACTGACAGATCCCCGCCACGGCGTAGATGTTGTATAATCTTTGTGAAGCCCACGGCACCATCATCTGCACTAGGTACGCAGTATCAACAAACGACAAGGCTACAAAATATAAGCATGTGGACACTCTGTTTAACTCCGAGGAGAGGAAGCTGATGATGATGATTATGTTGAAGCAGACTCCTACTGAAAAAAGTATAGGAATACTGTGTTCATTGAGAATGTAAGCGGCAAAACGTAATCCTTCGGGAATGTTTGGGGTGTCGTAGAAGTCCAAGTTGTCTCCGAAGTCTCTCGTTCTGTTTGCATCGCTGATATTTAAATGTTGACTATCCATTGATCTTCCTACAAAAGTATAAGTAATGTTATGATATATTCTTTTCAAGACTATTTACTATGAAAACGACGGTGAATGTTGAATAGCTTTCACAAATACTGTAACACTGACACTGTACTGAAACACAGTAAAGAACTGAATGAAGATAAATAAAGTGTATTTCAAAAAAACTGAACAACTTTTCCCTAAAATATGCCGTGTTTCTAGGTTTTTAAAAAAAAATAATTTCCAAATTCTGTCGATGAGAGAAGCAGCACATTTGAATTATAAAGTGAATGACAAATAATATCATATGTATCCCATGTTTTTCAAAGCTGCTTATCGTAATATCTTTAATATACAATGTATAGAGCGTGATTGCATTCATATTTAAATGGGGGGGGGGGGGTCGAGAAAAATCTACGTTTTGAATGTTGAGATTGGAATTTTGGATTGTACATTGGACTGAGCATATCATTAGTAGATAATGAAGAAACTTTCTCGATAGGTATTGAAGTATCCTTTGCCTTTGCAAATGTAGAAATCCGGATTAATTTTTACTGTTTGATTGATTGATTTATTGGGATATTAAACGTCCACAGGTATGTGCCATGTTAACATTACATTGAAATTTTTTTTATAATGCTAATTCCCGCCGTTTCCGGGGACTTCCACGTAAATAACATCTGTTTAGATTAGGCTCCGTTTACATTTTCACTGACCGTACGGTCATGAGATGGGTCTTTAAGATAACACCCTAAAGATCCACTGTCTTCAGTTCTAACAGCGAACATTTGACGAAGGAACACCTCGTATTTCAAAGTTATGACAGAGGAGCAACACTCTGTGGGTACTGTTCTACAGAAATCATCCTTTTCGTATTGAAGATGAGTTTTTGGGGTTTTTTTTAAATCCGTATTAGGAACATGCGCTGATATATTAGTATCTCCTACGCAACGAAATGAAATAAATTGATTTCGCATGACCCCCTTTATTTAAGGTCTAGAGTTCATCATCGGGGTGCTAAAATGCATATAAATTCCTTACATTTGTTCTTTATTCGAGTCAGTTGCAAGCGTGTGTGCGTGCGTACGTGCGTGTGTGTGTGTGTGTGTGTGATTCTGTATATGATTAACTTTGGTTTTATTGTTAACAAATGTATTTGGTTTCGTACGCACTCAGCGTGGGTGCATCCCCGATGACTGAAATAATTACAAAATGAATCAAATTAGCCACGTCTCCTGTTTCTATAGTGTGCTGTTAATTTTTCTACTCTTCTCTGGATAATTTTAAATCATTTAGTTAGCGATTAATCCGTAAGCAAGAAGACATTTATTTTAATTTGGAGAACAGTCGATTTTGATAGCTGAAAAAGTAATAAAATCAATAGATCTCATGGGGACAATTAGGTGGAACACTGCACTACACTTTCTGTAGAAATACACAATTCGAAATTCAGTCTTGTTTTATTTCATTCTTGGAAATTCAAATGTTTAGATAAATTGAAAAAAAATTCTAATTAATGAATGGTTATGTTTGGTATTTCCTTTTCAGTAAATATATATTAAAAAAAAAAAAAAAATGAGAGGTGAAAGATAAGGTAGAGAATAATTGGTAAAATATGTTAGAGAGTGATTGATCATATTTATGTTACAAAGTGATACGTGTAGATCAACGATGTGTCACTTATAACCTTAAGTAGATGTAGTAATATATCTACAATTACTTTTTAATCCTTTGGCACACTGATTTTGACTACGGATAACTCCGTTTACCTGGTCAGGATATAGGGCTCACGGCGGGTGTGACCGGTCTACAGGGGATGCTTACTCGTCCTAGGCACCTGATCCCACCTCTGGTGTGTCCAGGGGTCTGTGCTTGCCCAAATATTTATTTTGTATTGCTTATAGGAGTTATGAGATTGATCACTGTTCGTTATCTTCATCTTTCATAAGCATTAGAAAGTTTGAATGCTATTTGCTTATAACTGCAAAGACCGAATCACTGTGTGTTAGGCGTATGAATACTGTCGAGCATGGCGCCTGATAGTATCAATAAATGTTTTTAATTTGACCTAATGTTAGCGGCCTTGTTATTTTAGTATTTACGATTTTCAGAAATTAAAAAAAAAACAATTATAGACTGTTACACATAGTTTTATCTACATATCATTCAAATTTTATTGCAATTGGCTTACACCCAGCTGAGTTAGATAGTTTTGCTGCTGTATTAGGGACCAAAATTAATGAAAAGTGTTACCTAATATAAAGTTTTATTGATCGTTTTAATATATGTTCGAATTGTACAACATTGGTTTGTCAAAAGTTTAGAGCTAATTCGGTATCTACCCCACCCCCCAAAAAATCAGCCAGCCAGCCTAGATGCAGATTTTCGCGATATTATGCACATACACGTTCTTATAAAACTTAATGGCAATCCACCAATAAATGATATAAGCATTCATGAATGAATAATACATGACCCAGGTAGACGACGGACATCTCTGACAGAGAAAAATATCAACTTGTTAAAACGAATTATTTCTTTTACTTTCTTAAAAATGAGTGTATCTAGCTTTCGAATAAGCAGAGAGCTTTCATTTACTGGTATCAGATTTAAAACTTATTTGGAAACATTGAGTCACCATAAAAATAGTAATTGTATCTGAGGCTGGCAATTACTACTCTACACGAATACCAGATGTTTTGCAACTAACTAATCGAAAGACAGAACGGTCGTTGTCATAGCATGCTTGTTGTTTAAGCTTGTTCTTTGTATTATACTATGTATATAATGAATAAAATATTTCTTGAATTAGTTTTTCAACTAACGTTCAATTCAAATGATTCTACGTCAATGTGTTCCATGAATAGTCTGAATATAAAGTTTGCATCACATCAGATTGCAATTGTAGACTCGGGTGTTCACTAATTGAGATTCCATAGACATGGCAACTTGAGAATCAACAGGACAAATTACTCTGATAGAAGTCTACTGTACAGGAATTTGACAATAGGAAGATGAGGTATGCCGGTGATCTTTTTACTCCAGGATAAAACATAGACACAACACGAAGAGCAAGAGATCCTCGGGCCACAACGCTCACCTGAGTCACCTAGGTCCTAGCTGTTGTTCTACAAAGGATCTCTGTCCTCGTTAATCTCATGACAATTTTCACCTCATATTATGACCTCATCCTAACTCCATGGAGTTGTGAATTAACTCAACTTGATGCACAGATTCACACAACACAAGAATGCCTCAGTAACAGTATGACTTGTAAACATGACCTTGCTGTTGTACAGAAGATTTTATTTAGGTATCCCCCCTCCCTATATATTCATATGTTTTGTAAAATTTGATTCCTGATTCTAGCCAAACTTAAACCCAGCATCCACGAAAACAAATTCAGAATTCAGAACGTTTGCTTATCGATGTCATTTAGTATGGCTCTGCCACTCTTGAAAATATTTCTATTCAAATTCCCTACATATAACTTTAATTCCGATTTAAACCACCCCTTGACAATTATGAATCTGCACTACATCAGAATGCTTGCGTATTGATATTTCTAATCAGTGATTTTGATAAGGAAAGTTTAAAAAATTGTAACATATTCCCATGTGATTTGATTTGTAGAAAATTAGATGTGCAGTGCATGAAGATGACTGCATATCAATGATAACAAACATGGCCCTGCTGACCTTATGAATATTTTTATTAGAAATTTTCACAAATATTGCCAAGTAAAAATGTGATTCTTTATTGTGGTCCCACCCTACCCCCGGGACCGTGATTTGAATAAACTGAAATCTATCTACCCTGTTGGTCTTGAGATGAAGATTTCTAAAGATGTTTTCATCAATAGATTACCATATCAAACTTTGTTCCCCTGTTGTGGTCCCATCCTTCCCTGCCATGACTTAAACAAACTTGTATGTACACTAACGGAGGATGCTTGTATATAAATATCATTAACCATGACCCTCTTTCACTTGACATATCCTAACGTAAAACTTGTATCCCCTATTGTAGCCCCAAACTATTCCTGTTGGTCATGGTTTAAATTCAATAACCTAAAACTTAAAAACCTGAGCAATTCTATATCTGAAAGGAATTGTGGCCTTGCCCTTTCACATTTTGATCTCTAAGTCAATTAGGTCTTCCTTATGTTGTACAGAGACCCATCACCTTGAATGTCATTGTACAAGCTTGTAGAAAACTAAAGCTGTCATTTGCAAATCATTTTATGTACCTTGGTCGTTGACCTTTTGACCTCAAAATCAATACAGATATTTTTTTTCAATTCATAGTGAGGTATTGTATGAAATATCATTGCAAAAGCTTAAGGACTTTGAAAGATATAGTCTGGAAACGAAAGTGTGATAGACAGAATGACTGACAGACGGACGGGCAGACCTAAATTGATATCCCCCGCGTTTCGCTAAAACGGGAGACCAAAAAAAAGGGGAAAAAAGAAATAGATTCATCACGTGTGCACGCATGCATAATGTCTGCAAACCCACTCAGAATGAAAAACAACTCACAAGATGTCTGTCAGTTGACAATGAATGAGTTGAAATGACGTCACTGAATGGCATCGTGTGGAAAGTAAAGGACGAAAACGATAGTCATAATGATAGGAACTGACAGAGTTAAATGATTTTCCATATTTCTCTTATTCTAGTTTATGCATTCTTTCTAAATACAGTTTAGCCTGACGTATTTAATATTTCACACATTTTTTCCTCTGCTGTTGAGTGGGATACCTTATCAGGGATGCGAACAAAAACAATATTGACGAGTCGACCAATTATATACATAGAACAGAGCTATTATAAGGAGAGCTATACTCGTCTTCCATGTAAATTTCTATGCCAATCATCTGAAGAGATTCGGAATCTTGGTAGAAATTGACAAACAAGCTTTAGAGACAAGAACCCATTCTTTGTATGTTTATATCCGATAAACCTTAGTCATTATGCTTCATTTATCTTCAATATCCATAAAACCATCTCCAGGTCTGGCATTTCTTATTACCCTCTTCGCTTTTTTATCATCTTTGTGTACAAACTACGGACACTCTATTCCAGATCAATGTGTTTTACAAAATGATCCCGAATTCCTCAGAGTTCCCAAACATATGATTAATTACTTGGAGTAATTTACTTGTCGACAGTGCCATTTGTGCACACTATTAACGTACAATGTAACTGCATGAATGAAGGAAAATTGAATATTTTTTGAACTAACAATTTTAACATCTGGTCATATGCTCAGTTTCTCTTTCTCTAATGGATGTTTTATCAATACCGAACAACCAAGCATTCAAAGGTATTTTTTTCATAACCAAAATAATAATATTAAAACCGAGTAATTGCTGGATGAAGTTGTTTTTTTTATCAGTGTAATCTTGGTTTCAAGATAGTCTTAATCAATAGTTGATATTATATTGCCTATTTTGCTCTCATGGGGCAATATTAGCTATCAGTTTCTAGTATTTCAGGAATATGGAAAGAACTTTTTTTCTGCTGAATTTTCTTCTTTTAAAAAAAAAACTATAGTAGGTCATGATTTCTTTCTTGTTCGATTTCATTATATATCCTTCCATTTGATTGACACGCTTAAGGCATATACATAGCATGATGGTTGTTAAGCGGCACATGAAACTCAAGACATAATTTAGAGATTATTAAATATTTAAAGTCACGATTTTCACTTTTCTGTGGGCAACGCACTTGGAAATAGTCCATAAATTAAATGATGCTGACATCTTGGATACGGAAGCGCCATTCCTGTGGATGTCTTTGATTTTACAGAAATAACAATCTCCATGTCTCATAATTTAACTACAGATGTATATCTGTGAAATGGAAACGTAAAAAAAAAACTTAGGAAATTTCTTTATACACTTTTGCCTTGTGATTTGTTAAACATTATTATTCTAGCAGGCATATTCATTGCCAAAGAAAAGAAAAAAGAAAATCGGTTCCCAATTCAACATTAAATTTTTCGACAACAAAGATAACAAACTTTTAAGGATGATACATGTTTATAGGAGAATGTACATTGTATGTCTGTACATGTTTATAGGAGAATGTACATTGTTTGTCTGTACATGTTTATAGGAGAATGTACATTGTATGTCTGTACATGTTTATAGGAGAATGTACATTGTTTGTCTGTACATGTTAATAGGAGAATGTACATTGTATGTCTGTACATGTTTATAGGAGAATGTACATTGTATGTCTGTACATGTTTATAGGAGAATGTACATTGTATGTCTGTACATGTTTATAGGAGAATGTACATTGTATGTCTGTTAATGTTTATAGGAGAATGTACATTGTATGTCTGTACATGTTTATAGGAGAATGTACATTGTATGTCTGTACATGTTTATTGGAGAATGTAAATTGTATGTCTGTTACATGTTTATAGGAGAATGTACATGGTATGTCTGTTACATGTTTATAGGAGAATGTACATTGTATGTCTGTTAATGTTTACTGAAGAATGTACATTGTATGTCTGTTACATGTTTACAGGAGAATGTACATGGTATGTCTGTACATGTTTATAGGAGAATGTACATTGTATGTCTGTACATGTTTATAGGAGAATGTAAATTGTATGTCTGTTACATGTTTATAGGAGAATGTACATTGTATGTCTGTTACATGTTTATAGGAGAATGTACATTGTATGTCTGTTAATGTTTATAGGAGAATGTACATTGTATGCCTGTTAATGTTTATAGGAGAATGTACATTGTATGTCTGTACATGTTTATAGGAGAATGTACATTGTATGTCTGTACATGTTTATAGGAGAATGTACATTGTATGTCTGTACATGTTTATAGGAGAATGTACATTGTATGTCTGTTAATGTTTATAGGAGAATGTACATTGTATGTCTGTACATGTTTATAGGAGAATGTACATTGTATGTCTGTACATGTTTATAGGAGAATGTACATTGTATGTCTGTACATGTTTATAGGAGAATGTACATTGTATGTCTGTTACATGTTTATAGGAGAATGTACATTGTATGTCTGTACATGTTTATAGGATAATGTACATTGTATGTCTGTACATGTTTATAGGAGAATGTACATTGTATGTCTGTACATGTTTATAGAAGAATGTACATTGAATGTCTGTACATGTTTATAGGAGAATGTACACTGTATGTCTGTTACATGTTTATAGGAGAATGTACATTGTATGTCTGTACATGTTTATAGGAGAATGTACATTGTATGTCTGTTACATGTTTATAGGAGAATGTATATTGTATGTCTGTTACATGTTTATAGGAGAATGTACATTGTTTGTCTGTTAATGTTTATAGGAGAATGTACATTGTATGTCTGTACGTTTACAGGAGAATGTATATTGTATGTCTGTAACATGTTTATAGGAGAATGTACATTGTATGTCTGTACATGTTTATAGGAGAATGTACATTGTATGTCTGCACATGTTTATAGGAGAATGTACATTGTATGTCTGTTAATGTTTATAGGAGAATGTACATTGTATGTCTGTACATGTTTATAGGAGAATGTACATTGTATGTCTGTACATGTTTATAGGAGAATGTACATTGTATGTCTGTACGTTTACAGGAGAATGTACATTGTATGTCTGTACATGTTTATAGGAGAATGTACACTGTATGTCTGTTACATGTTTATAGGAGAATGTACATTGTATGTCTATACATGTTTATAGGAGAATGTACATTGTATGTCAGTACATGTTTATAGGAGAATGTACATTGTATGTCTGTTACATGTTTATAGGAGAATGTACATTGTATGTCTGTACGTTTACAGGAGAATATACATTGTATGTCTGTGAATGTTTATAGGAGTATGTACATTGTATGTCTGTACATGTATACTGGAGAATGTACATTGTATGTATGTTCAAGTTTACTGGAGAATGTACATTGTATGTCTGTACGTTTACAGGAGAATGTACATTGTATGTCTATTACATCAAATGATGTTATCAGCAGATTAAAAAAAATCCAAGAAGGATGAATTGGAAAATTGGTACTTTTTTCCACCCCATACTGAAAGAGTTTGCAGACCCCCAAATTGTAAAAAGTTGACCCATCTTTGTTAGAAAATGCAACGAAAAGGGGATTGAACCCCCCCCCCCCCCCCACTTCCTCCCCGATCCCACTGTCTAGATCCGCCACTGGAGGATGGCTTTATTGATGACGTCAAATACTTCTTGGTATACACAATGGAAAGACTCTTAAAGCTATATATGCCGTATTCTTTGGATATCACCGTAGGAATAAAAAGCATGCATTTTATATCAAGCTATACAAGTTATACACTTTATGCAAATTATGCAATTTAACTCAATCGGATTAAAAAGTAATTAAGTTAATTTCCTATTTAATTATATATTCTCCGAGTCGGATAGTGAACGCCTCATTTCGAAATACTTATGACCACGTGATGTTGTACGCGGGATTTCGAAAGTGAACTACTACAAGGCAGCGTGATAGGGTGTACGGCCTGCAGGCTGTTGATGGGACACATATAGCGATACAGACAGATATGCACTAGAAAATCATCATTTTCTCCTTACATTCAGTAGACCAAGACTCCTTTAATACCGGTATATAATTAGTCGAAATTGTACAATCGTATTATTTGTCATAGTTTATCATACTGGCAAAATTTTCATCAAAGAAAATACTGTTTAATATGGGGAAAATTAAGTCGATCTGTATGGCAGTGCGGCCAGCCAATTCAAGTGAATATTCTTAGAAATGAGAGGCAGTGTTAAAATTTACATACTTTAAAATAAAAGCTACTAATTGACATCCTAACTTTCTTGGAAAGCTACACTTATATTTTCTACGGTTGACTTGAAAAACATTTTTAAATTTGCTAAAAATCTTTTCATCAGAAAAATATGTCATATAGCACGAGTTCCCCCAACTTTTTAAACAAGGTTTGAATGGACTTTATTGGGTTTTTTTAACTAGCCTCTTCCGTTCGGTCGAATTTGGTATAAAATTACATGCCTGAAACTCGTGGAAAAAAAAGAACGTTAGATTAATTATCAATAGGATGGCTCTTGTTTACAATTGGTATAACTTACCAATGACTTCGTGTAAATTACTGCTAGTCATAGCGACTGCTTGAAATCACTGAGTTCCTGTAAATTGACTTCCATGCATTCTTTTGAATCGTATAAAAATCGATGCATCATCGTCAGATTGTGCCAGTGTTTCTTGTTCAATTCATTCACCAAATGTTTTATTAGTGTACTTCTTAAAAGTATTGTTGACATTTCAGCACAGAACAAATACAACTAGTGGGCATATAGCAAATCTCCATGTCTACCAACTCTTCCATATATTTTTGCACATCTTGACAGACGTTCACCTACATGAATTACGGTAAGTGATGCGTGCTTCATGAAAAATATGCCAGTGTGAAGTTTTGATATTCAAACTCCCACGTGTTTTCAATAATGAGATTAATTTCTCATATTTACATTCTATTTTCATTTCTGTAGGAGAATTCCCAGCCATTAAAATAGACGTACTATAGTTATCAAGATTCATACGCACATTGTTCACATTTATGAGGAAATTATCATTTCAAAGATATCGAAGGCAAAAACATTGCAAATGTAAATATAAAATAATATCCACCCAAAAATATATTTTCAAAAATCGAAAAACTTATTAGAATAAAACAAACATCCACAAGAAACATTTTAAAAGGACCTTTGAAAGAATCCACGAAATGCAAAAGGATAATTTGTACCCTCAAGCAGGACCCGGGGTCACCCGAAAGTAGTGAAACAAAAGTAGGAATCGAAATGAATTTATCCCATTCTGTCTGTGGAGCAAGTACTTCCGGTTTGTTGCACCCTTTAGATCCCCCGGGATCACGTGATTAATTAGGGTATAAAAGCAGCGACATCAGAGCTTTTAGTCAGTTCCAGACTGAAGTCGACCAGAGTTAGTCCTGTGTACAGATTAGGTGAGAAATCAAACTTGGTTAACAAGTCTTACGTGCCTGTATAAGGCTTTCGAGACTTTGTTGTTTTTATTACGAAAAGTGTGAATGCTATTTCACTTAGTTAGGAAGCGCACGCGCTCCAGGACTGAATAGGATATTTGTACATATTTTTAATTAAAATACTTGATTGAGAGCTTTGTCATTTATTTCATTATTCCTCAAATTGCTCAGACAGAGCAACCGAATCTTTGAACCCAGAAACGTTACAGTAGTTCTTATATCTCGAAATGAATGCGCGTAATAATAAATACAAGTAAAACTCTTATCTGTTAGAAAAGGGTGAATATGCCTACTTTCTGCATGACTTTGTCATTGTCGAAGCACAAATATTTCGGCAGGTAGACATGCTCCAATTTACATTCTGTTACGAATCCCTTCATCAGATCTCTCTACTTTTCTGTGTTTTTCTTATGTTTATTAATTATTATTATTATTATTATTATCAATCTATATTTCTTTTCCTGACAGAGTCATTTGTTTTCAATGCTTACAGATGTATGAATTTCATCATTATATAAAACCAAAGAAATATGCTTTAGTGGGACTTTATCGATGTAGGGGAATTGTTCCCAACTTGTTGATTATGCAAAGGTTACCCGTGGTCAGAATTATAAAATATTGATCATATAATGGTTACCACTGGTCACCCATTGATATAATGGTAATATAAGGATTATCTCTGGTCGACCTATTGGTGTAAATATCATATTCGGGTTACCTCTGGTCACCTATTGATGTAATTGCCATATAAGGGTTACCTCTGGTCAACCATTGATGGAATATCATATAAGGGTTACCCCTGGTCAACCATTGATGTAATGATCATAAAGGTTTACTTCTTGTCACCATATATTTAACAAGCATATGAAAGTAACCGTTGATCATCCATAGAAGCAATGGTTATAAAAAGGTTACCTCTGGTCACCTATTGATGTAATAATGGTCATACAAGGGAAACCTCTGGTCACCCCAAAGGTAACCCTTACATGACCATTACATCATTGGGTGACCAGAGCTAACCCTTTTATGATATTTACATAAATGGATGACCAGAGTAACCCTTATTATATGACCATTACATCAATGGGTGACCTGAAGTAACCTTATATGATATTTACATCAATGTCACCCATCGATGTAATACCCATTTAAAGGAAACATTTGGTCAATCATAGATGCACTGGTTATAAAACGGTTACCTTTGGTATATACCTTATTGCATACAATGTATAATTTCACATAATAGAAATATGTCGTGATGTAACTGGCATTTCAGTATATGGATGACCTTAGGTCGCCCTTTTTAAAATTCCTATTTCAAATACATAGCCAAGTAACAGATAGAGTGACCACATGACCAATCCTCTTCTATGTCCGAAATCCATACTTCCCGTTATCTCTTATACACATCTTACAGACACGCCTTATCATGTTATAATTTCTATTTACAACAATTCTAATTACAAAGTCAGAACATAACGTAATTTAGACGAAATACCCATGGATCATCTGTATGTGAATTTGGACAACCCTTACTTAAGGTTTCATGAAAATATACCCAGTAGATAAAAAAAAATACAAACACATAAAAGTAAAAAAGCTCATTTCATTCTTTGGCTCAGGTGAGATATACATTTCACCTTGACACTGTTGTAGCATCATAAAATATAATCCATATTAACATAATTTAATTTTCATGTCTGAAATCCGAAGGTGACCAGAGATCAATCCCCCTCTTTCCAGGTGCAACATTATCTTATAATTACCTGTAAATAAATTGAAAAGAAATAGATAAATACATGGATGATATCCCAAGTTCATTTCACTTTCACTGTATTGTATTTATTATAAGCTAGGTTTATATCACATTCTCGCATTTGGGAAAATTTGGAGGGTGTAAATAACAGTGAATTATCACGTTCAAAATTATACCACTTTTCGCTTTGAAATGATGACATGTAAATGATCAATAATGACTTGTTCAATATCCATTTTCCTTTGGTGGTGTGCATTACACATTGTCTGCATTGTACTTTCACTTTTGAGTGGGACTATTTTTATAGCGTAGTAAACTGTGTAGAAAATAGGGTGACCCGGGTCATACTAAAATGGGGAGACCCTGGGTCTTACCTTAGGGTACGAATTATCCTTCTGCCTATGAAGTCTTAACCCTGATATATTCTTAAATGAGGGAAAGTGGTGAATTAATGTTACAGTTTGTTTACATATTTCTCCCAGGTACTAATCCTCTTTGGTCCCATGTATGACTGTATCGATAACAAATCTTAGCTGTATATCCGGAGCCTATCTCATATCTTGTTTTCAGACACCATTTTGGTGTTTAATGCTTTGGTACAGGTACTATGATTAACCATGACAATGTTGATTTGTCAGATAACAATGTTGATTTGTCAGATAGCTACATGTATGTTGACTTGTCAGATAGCTAAGTTGACTTGTCAGATAGCTATGTTGACTTGTCATATAACTAAGTTGACTTGTCAGAAAACAATGTTGACTTCTCAAATAACAATGTTGACTTCTCAGATAGCTATGTTGACTTGTCAGATAATAATGTTGATTTGTCAGATAACTATGTTGACTTGTCAGATAACTATGTTGCCTTGTCACACAACAATGTTGACTTCTCAGATAACTATGTTGATTTGTCAGATAACTATGTTGACTTGTCAGATAACTAAGTTGACTTGTCAGAAAACAATGTTGACTTCTCAAATAACAATGTTGACTTCTCAGATAGCTATGTTGACTTGCCAGATAATAATGTTGATTTGTCAGATAACTATGTTGACTTGTCAGATAACTATGTTGACTAGTCAGATAGCTATGTTGACTTGTCATATAGCTATGTTGACTTTTCAGATAACTATGTTGAGTGGTTAAATAGCTTTATTATATTATTGAATAATTCCTAGCTCTCTAATTGGCTGAAATCCAACAATGTAGAGATCATACTACGTTATGTTTACCTGCACGTGACCTTCCAGGTGATCATAAGGAATTATTTGTTCACATAGGACCAAAGATAGACCTTCCAGGTGAACATAAGGAATTATTTTTTTCCAAATAGGACCAAAAATAGGTCGTTGAAACTTACAATTCAAGCAAAGAACAATCTTGAAGGGTTTTTTAATCATAGAATAAAACATATATTGTTGTTTTGGGGTCAATACGATGATTTAGCCACCTTCGAAGTACAATATTCACCTCGCCCTTCGGGCTAGGTGAATATTGTACTCCTCAGGTGTCTTGACCTCAAAAACAGCAATAATTGTATAATGTTGATTTGTCAGACAGCTATGTTGACTTGTCAAATAACTATATTGACTTGTCAGATAACTATGTTGACTTGTCAGATAACTTTGTTGACTTGTCAGATAACTATGTTGACTTGTTGAATAGCTATGTTGATTTGTCAGATAACAATGTTGACGTCTCAGATAACTATGTTGATTTGTCAGATAACTATGTTGACTTGTCAGATAACTATGTTGACTTGTCAGATAACTATGTTGACTTGTCAGATAGCTATGTTGACTTGTCATATAGCTATGTTGACTTGTCATATAGCTATGTTGACTTGTCAGATAACTATGTTGACTTGTCAGATAACTATGTTGACATGTCAGATTACAATATTGACTTGTCAGATAAATATATTGATTTCTCAGATAACTATGTTGACTTGTCAGATAACTATGTTATCTGTCAGATAACAATGTTGACATGTCAGATTACAATATTGACTTGTCAGATAAATATGTTGATTTGTCATATAGCTATGTTGACTTGTCATATAGCTATGTTGATTTGTCAGATAACTATGTTGTCTTTTCAGATAACAATGTTGACATGTCAGATTACAATATTGATTTGTCAGATAACTATGTTGACTTGTCAGATAACTATGTTGACTTGTTGAATAGCTATGTTGATCTGTCAGATAGCTAAGTTGACAATGTTTACTTGTCAGATAACAATATTAACTTGTCAGACAACAATATTGACTTGTCAGATTACAATATTGACTTGTCAGATAACAATGTTGACTTGCTAGATTACAATATTGACTTGTCAGATAACAATGTTGACTTGTCAGATAACAATGTTGACTTGTCAGATAACAATGTTGACTTTAACATTGAATTTTTATATCTTCCTGAAAGAATTTTGAATCCAATGGAAAATATAATTTCAAATTGGAAAATTAAAATTCCAATGGGATTTTGAAAATATTTTCTGGATTTTGTAATAATCTTACATTTTCAAAGAAAACCATATCTTTATTTACCGAGATACTATATCATTCACCTGTCATATTGATTTGTGACAAATGTAGTTTCGAAGTTATACATAACAAATTCTGTGCCTTGTTATTCTATAGTTAGCACCTTTCCTTTTACTGAGAATGAAAGGATTGGTGCTGTTAAATTTTCTACTAGGATTTGACAAATGTCACCTTGAACGTCTTATACACAATTAATCGTATCGCCTTACAATGTACCAAATATCTTATTTCAGGGGGAGGCCGTGAACAACCTTTTTTCTAATCAAAACCAATCTGACTAAAGTACAGTCCGTAGGTCTGTACTTTAGTCAGATTTTATTAAAACAATATTGGAAAGATGGTCATTTCATGTTTTTTATTCAAACTGTGATACGGATTAATGAAGTCACATGACTATAAAATGGACCGTGTTTGCTGTAGTCCTTTCTTTTTTAATTTGTCATATACATATACTAAAAATTCAAAATTCTTTTCCGTAGTATGATGAAGCTAATTTTAGGGGCAGATAGGTAGATCCGAACATTCTTTCGCCTCATTTATGTTCATTTTGAAGAATGATACATGAATTGCAGTTTTAACATAACATGGACCTTAAGAAAATAAAGGCCCAAAATACGTTCGTGTAATGGTAAAAGCACAGAATACTCTTAACTGAATTGTATTCGTGAAAAGCTGTATCGACAGTTCTGAAATTATGCAAAAAGGTTACAGATGCAGAGGCGGATTTCGGAAATTGTCAAGGGGGCGGGGTGCAATCCAAATTTGCACCTTTTTCGCTCCAGTTGGATGATAGTTGTTGAGGACCACCAAAATGGTAAAGAAAATAATACATGGTCAATTCAGTTTGAACTATTCAAACAAAGGGAGTTTGCAAACCCACAAAAACCTCTAGATCCGCCACTGCAAGTGTTAGTTCTGATCGTAAAGCCAAACAGTCGCCATGCTATCTTTTTACCAAGTGAATCACAAAACTGAGTGATGTCAGTATTCATCTGATGCAACGGTGTATTCATACTCAGATTATTCTTGTATTCAACATATGAGTTAGAAACATTTTACTCACCGACGCCTACAAATATCTGCAAAATTTAAGAGTAATTTAAATGAAGAGGTCTGGAGAAATATTGCTGAGGAAAATGGTTGGCAGATTAAAATTCTACATGGTTTTAGTACATACACGTTGATACTGTTAAAATACTTGACACTGAACCCCTTGAATATCACAACATTAACATTATTAAAGGACAGACAACTCTTGTTACAACACCAACACTATAAAGAACAGATAACTCTTGTCACTACCCTAACATTATAAAGGACACATAACTCTTGTCACTACACTAACATTATAAAAGATAGATAACTCTTGTCACTACACTAACATTATAAAGGACAGACAACTCTTGTCACTACATTAACATTATAAAAGATAGATAACTCTTGTCACTAAGATAATAAAGGACAGATAACTCTTGTCACTACACTAACATTATAAAGGACAGATAACTCTTGTCACTACACTAACATTATAAAGGACAGACAACTCTTGTCACTACACTAACATTATAAAGGACACATAACTCTTGTCACTACACTAACATTATAAAATATAGATAACTCTTGTCACTAGGATCATAAAGGACAGATAACTCGTGTCACTAACATTATAAAGGACAGATAACTCTTGTCATTACACTAACATTCTAAAGGACAGATAACTCTTGTCACTACACATGTAGTTTTCTGGACTTTTTCCTATAATGCCTTAACTTAGGAATCTAAAATTTGATTTTTGGCTATCGAATGAATAGATACCCATTAACTTCACTTTCGCTTCAGTTGAATCATTCTAATTGTGTAAAACTTAATATCATGGTTGACTGAATTAATTCTTGTACTCTCTCTCTCTCTCTCTCTAGTTCTCTGTATTTTTATTGTGTGAGAGTTATCGAATTTAAGTTACAACAATAAATGTAGTAGAGTTTGTCTGGTTCAGCCATCTGTTTACAAGAGATCGATATTATAATGGATCATTGTATTAAAAAGTAATATCCGCCGTCCAAAAATATCCGATTATAAATTTATTTCGACTCTTTCTTCATCTATACATGTGTCACGTGGCGACATAAACGCGGATAAAAAGTTGTGAATACTGAAGACGCTAGCTAGAAGCAAAAAGTATTCTTTATTGTTCAGAATACTGGAGGTGAGTTTGTTCCTGACACTGTGATAAGACTCGAGGATGAGGACAAGAATGAAGATTTGTTTGATGCGGCGATAAAGAAATCTTTATAAGCAGATGATCGTTGACATGTTTCGAATAAATGCAGAAAGCGATACAACTGAAATTTTAAGACCGTACATGGTTCCGGCAGCATATACATGTATAAACTTATCCAGGGCCGTAAGTAGGGTTCTAAATCAGGGGAGGCAGGGGATTGGGGGCCGCCGATTGACTTTACGACTGAAAATGACACTTTTTAAATCCCAATTTATCATGTTTGTGTTTCATTTGTACTATGTAAAGAATCGTAATATGGTGTCAAAGACAAAGGTGCTTGTCTTCATTTTAAACATATATCCTATAATATAACATTTATATAATTTTATTTTCTTTTTTGCCAAAAAATCAGACGAGGCAGTTGCCTCGTCTGCCTCATCGGCAGTTACGGCCCTGTTATCTAATTCTATTTTTATATATATATATATATATATATATATATATATATATATATATATATATTTATCATTATTTATTCAATTTTTCATTATGTATAAACTTTTGACGTAAGATATTAATGCAGATTATTACGCAATCCAATCGATTTGACTTGGAACTGACAGGGATCATGCACTGCTATGTGATACTTACAAAACGTTTGTTGTTACGCGATCCTACTCTTATACTGAATGGATGCATAATACAGAGACCTGTGAAATAAACGCATATTTCACTATTTCATTCCCAAATGGAAACTTCATTAGACCGGCTATAAATGCTTTCATTCATTTTTTAGTGTAACATAACGTGACCGCAATTTTTTTTTAAAACGACAAACATCTATTACTTCCATCCTTATTGGTTAATAAAGAAGGAAAGTCGCCTTTTATACACCAATACTCTTCTTACGTGAGATAAAATCGATATTTCCTATTAACTTTGACACAAAAATATTTCTCCCGTTGCTTGCAATGGATGGAGATTATTAGGAAAATATAAACGAGGACATAATTGCTTTTTATCCCATTAGTTACTGGTCATTTACGTCCATTGATCATTAAATCGAATTTCTTTTAACCCTTATTAAATCTCAGTAGGGACCATCAAGGAGGCATACAATGATAATCTATGAATAACGAACTCCATGGATGAAAACGTTTTCACTTCCACCTTAGTAGCAACATATCTAACTCTACCCGTACAAGAAAACACAAGATGCATCTACGTCTGCACTATGGAACCATTACAATATATGAATATGGTGGAATCAAAAGCATTATTGTGGAAAGATGGAAAGGTTAATCCTCGATCCTAAATTTCCGTTCTCGTACATGTAGTTTGTTTAAAAAAAATGTCAATCTATATACTTACTTATTTTTATAACTGTGTAGGTTACAGACATTGGAGTATGTTAAATTATACACATGATACAAACAGAATTGACAATTGATACACGTTCCGCTGATTTTAATTACACATGTAAAAAAAAAAATGTATAGATCAGAAGAAGGAAAACCAATTTGGTGACTCTACAGTCATGCACAATGCGTTAGGTTCATAAGAAATGAACAACTGACATTTGATACAACAGGGGGGTCTTACTCCTCCTAGGCACCTGTCCTACCTCTGGTATATCCAGGGGTCCGTGTTTGCACTCCTCTAAGTTTTATATTCTACATGGTATTTATGAGATTGATCACTGTTCGTTGTCTTCCCTTTTGCATACATGTAATACAGGCAACCTTTCTGTCAGGTGTGGTACGATAAAGATCCCTCCCTGCTCAAAGGCCGTAAACGCCGAGCATAGGCATAAATTGTGCATCCCTTCACCGGCAATGCTGACGTCTCCTTCTCGAGCGGGACGTTAAACAATATACAATCAATCAATCAATGGCATACACGGGACAAAAATTATGAACCATATTTCACCAATTGATTTTGGCATTGTCCAAATGACTTTGGTATAGGAACAAGGCGAATCCACAAGGAACTATTTTCAAGCGTATGAACATCAGGAGTTTATTCACCCGTGATACTCACTTTGTTGACATGACTTAAGGTAGGAGGATCGCAAAATAATCTCTCTCATGACCAACCGACCCCAGTGTCAAGAATGAAGATCTACGATGTAAGCAACCATCTTACAACCTTATGACAGATTTAATCAAAGGTACAGGAAATTATCTCAGAAAACAAATAAACTTTGAAGTAGCAAAACTCTCTCAAAATTGAAAAAATCGATCTTAACATACCTAGGACACACAAGTTTGTGTAGTATATTTACAAATCAACAAAGTATCTTGATCACTGTTCTTTATCTTCATCTTTTATATATATATATATATATATATATATATATATATATATATATATATATATATATATATATATATATGATATCTGTTGTGATCATTATTTCCAGTATTATATTACTTGGTTTGTGTACGTGTAAAAATGTGTTAAGCCAGACGGATACCTACAAAATAGACAACCAACTTTCTCAAATTACATGTAGACTAGCTGCAGAACTGTAGCTCTCTGGAAAAAATATTGTGACGGAACAGAGAGCTACAGATCCACCCCTTATAAAAACCTTCAATTTACGGCGCACAAAAAGCTGCGCACGGTTGAGGCCTGATATCGTTGTATTCTTGTGTTGTTGTCTCATACATTTGATTAAAAAAATTCCTAAGAGATTTTCCTACTATACTTATGTCCAAACACACCTTCAAATATTCTTTAAAGCCCCATACGACCCAAAATCTCCCAGCTTTTGATGATTTCATTCGTTGACATAGCTATGTTAGGTAGCCAGTCAATCGAATCTCGATTCATTTCCATACTTGCACACAAACGTCTAGATGTGAACTAATATCCCTACAAATACTTTAGCTAAATTTTTTGAATAATATATCATCCCAGTTCCGTTAAATGATTATTATTCAAATACATGTATCTAAACTCACGGCAATGCGGCTTTAATTAGTCTGGTCTGGTCTCCATCCCTACCACACGAGTGTTAAGGACCATAATGGGCTTCTGTAGCATTTTCATTAATCAAGAGCTTATTTTACCTTAAGAAAAACTGTATTTTTTAATTCTATTATTTATTCGTGTTGATAATAATTGAAGAGCAAATACATAACTTATAACGATTTTTATGAATATATATCAATAGCAACAGGCTACCTAACATGGCTACGTCAAGAAACGAAATTATTTGAAGCTCTGAGTTTTCGGGTCGTATGAGGCTTTAATGAATATTTGAAGGTATGTTTAGAAACAAGTATAATAGGAAAATATGTTAAGAATTTTTTTAAATATTAATTCTATGAGACAGCAACACAAGAATACAACGATATCAGGTCTCAACCGTGCACAGCTTTTTGTGCGCCGTAAATCGAAGGTTTTTATAAGTGGTGGATCTGTAGCTCTCTGTTCCGTCACAATATTTTTTTCAGAGAGCTACAGTTCTGCAGCTACCTGTAGACCAGTGACCACAAAGAAGATAGTATAAGATTTGACATTATGCCAGACAAGTGCATAAAGATAAACAAATCAGTTATTTGTTGTTATTATATATAAAGAATAACAAGAATAACTCATGAAATTAATCCAAAAAACCTTAAAAACAAAAACAAAGAAACAAAAAAAAAAAACAAAGAAACAAAAAAAAACAAAAAACAACAGCAAAAAAGAAGCCCCAAGCCTATTCCCCCCCCCCCCCCCTACAAATCCTGCTAGTGTAGATAAGAAGAGTCACAAAATAGTTAGATGGACAAGACATCCGAAATTTAATTGAACAACTTGTTATTTAAAAGAGTCAACGTAGAAAAAAATATCTACTAGTCAGATGCGTGTGACGGATGGAATGACAGACACTCAGAGAAGAACATGGGTAAATGAGTAGAGATCGCTTTAATCTACCAAAATGTTAGTTAATCACTCAAGAAATTTCGAAAGACGATTTGTCACACACGAGAAGTTGATTTTATATCCGCTACGGTATTTCTGCGCATCGAAAATTCAATAGACAAAACTCTGATCATATTATAAAGAATTGACACGCAGACGGATCAGATTTTCTTGATTAAGAAATTTAATCAATCAATGTAATGATGAAAAGTAAAAGTAGAAAAATTACCAGTACGAGCTAAGAGATTTTATCCCATTGGATTAAAATCTGCAATGCATATTTTTCAAATATTGATATAGTAAAATAAACCATTAGGAAGCCAAGTAATTGCATGTTGTACACTTTTATCAACCATTTCGACCTTGCTATTTTGAGGCTGATATCAACTTTCACTTTCATATCAACTGCAAACTCCTTTGAGAAAGCACAAGAAAAAATGCCCAGTTGGTTTACTGTGTACTCCTTACGTCCCGTGTCGCAACAGACCTTGGCATGTTAAACACCCCCCAGCTACGGCCCTGCACGCTTAGTATAGGTCTAAATTTGCGGTACTTTACTTACACCTGGTAACATCTTAATATAGGTCAAATATTCTTGAAGGGAAGTAAAACAAACATTGTCATTTTAATTACGACACAATATTGTATCTCATTCATAGAGATCTCAAAAGTGTACTGAGGCAGCTGAGCATGACACAGAATCATCTCTCTAATGGCATAACACACACGTCTGGTCACCTCCCTGGGTGAAGGCGATGCCTCCTTAATTTCATGTCGAGAAGTAACTTTCCAATTCGTATTATGTCTGTCCCCTTAACCTCTAACTTGTGTAAGGAGAATTCACTTTCAAATATTCTTCTGTTTACGGGGCACCAACTCACACCTAAAAACTTTATTATTTCTAATCATATTTTCATCTGGTGGAAGCTATTGATATTGACGTAATCTAGATGCATTTTATGGATTCTTAAGGTACAAAAAGTATTAGAAAAGTAAGCTACTGCTGACTATAGTTAACTATGATAAATCAAAGTACTGAGTATATTTACTGTAGTTAATCAAAGTAAGAATTACTGTACTGTAGTTAATGAAATGTTGTACTGTAATTAATCAAAGAATGAAAGACCGTACTGTAGTTAATAAAAGTAAGAATGATTGTACTGTACTTAATAAAAGTTAAAGACCGTACTGTAGTTAATGAAAGTATGAAAGACCGTACTGTAGTTAATAAAAGAATGAAAGGCCGTACTGTAGTTAATAAAAGTAAGAATGATTGTACTGTAGTCAATAAAAGTTAAAGACCGTACTGTAGTTAATAAAAGAACGAAAGACCGTACTGTAGTTAATCAAAGTAAGAATGATTGTACTGTAGTTAATAAAAGTAAGAGCGATTGTACTGTAGTTAATCAAAGAATGAAAGACCGTACTGTAGTTAATAAAAGTTAAAGAATGTACTGTAGTTAATGAAAGTAAGAAAGAATGTACTGTAGTTAATGAAAGTAAGAAAGGATGTACTGTAGTTAATGAAAGTAAGAGTGATTGTACTGTAGTTAACGAAAGTAATAAAGGATGTACTGTAGTTAATGAAAGTAAGAAAGGATGTACTGTAGTTAATCAAAGTAAGAAAGAATGTACTGTAGTTAATGAAAGTAAGAAAGGATGTACTGTAGTTAATGAAAGTAAGAGTGATTGTACTGTAGTTAATGAAAGTAAGAAAGGATGTACTGTAGTTAATGAAAGTAAGAAAGGATGTACTGTAGTTAATCAAAGTAAGAAAGAATGTACTGTAGTTAATGAAAGTAAGAAAGGATGTACTGTAGTTAATGAAAGTAAGAGTGATTGTACTGTAGTTAATGAAAGTAAGAAAGGATGTACTGTAGTTAATGAAAGTAAGAAAGGATGTACTGTAGTTAATGAAAGTAAGAAAGGATGTACTGTAGTTAATGAAAGTAAGAAAGGATGTACTGTAGTTAATGAAAGTAAGAAAGGATGTACTGTAGTTAATGAAAGTAAGAAAGGATGTACTGTAGTTAATGAAAGTATGTATGAACGTTTGTAGTGTACTTGTAGTGTTACAAAATTGCACAGACTTTAGGATGATTGTTTTGTTGAAGATTTTCTCTTTGGTAGTAAGGTAAATTATCATATCAACAGTATTTCAAAGTATAAATCCTATCACCAGCAAGAAGAAAAGAACCAAAGTTAATTCTACAATAAGTATTTTTACGATAGAATTAAATCAAGATGTTTTTAGTCCGGGAAAAAAATGACGAAGGGCAACGTTTGAAGTTGAAGATATATATATAAAAATATGAAAAGAAAACACAGAAATCCTCCGTAAAGCTTTAGCGCTTTCATTACATCTTCAGAAGCTTTACAAAAATGTGTATATATATATATATATATATATATATATATATATGTATATATGATTTAAAAGAATAAAATCCAAAATGGTCACATAATAATCAACGATCAGTTCCTCCTATTACTTTTGCCTTACGGCTCTTCAGGCAGTTTGTCTTCAATGTTTCAGTTTCATATATATATATATATATATATATATATATATATATATATATATATTACCGTTTTCTATTCGCTCATTCCACGAAAATGAAATTCTTCATAGCATTTATCTTCTTTACAGTAAAGGCATTTACAAAACAAAAATACAGTTTTAAAACTTATTTTCAACAGATTTTTTGATTGCGCTACATGTTTTTGTAACCTGTACAGGCAAAATATTGGATGATACGCAAGAAATTCTC
The DNA here is from genome assembly GCF_947568905.1 of Ostrea edulis. Classification (NCBI taxonomy): domain Eukaryota; kingdom Metazoa; phylum Mollusca; class Bivalvia; order Ostreida; family Ostreidae; genus Ostrea; species Ostrea edulis. Next base: position 66,127,343 of record NC_079166.1, on the reverse strand, counting down.
AAAATTCGTTTCTTAATCATTTCTCACCCCTTTTCGAGTAAAATATATTGATTATTTACATAATTACGGTACCCATTCGGTTCAAGATGCTAAAACAATCAATTACACAGAACTAGAAAATGTGCTTTACTGTTTACATGTAATTAATATAGATGTATTCAGATTACATGATATATTTCACTGTCAGAGAACATAAATTCAGCCCTCTAACGGCTACCAGCTACGACACATTTGTGACACAACTCCTACAGATACAGATAAGAAATATTATATCTGTGAATATTGTATATCATATACATATATTTCACAAATATCTCTGGAGAGGACTGAAAGTAATATGAGACGGTTTATCATACAAATGTACGTAAAGCAGAGAGACAATGGCAATATCGCAGATCACTGTATTCCCTGGGCGTCGTAGCATTTTAAAATTATCAGATTGTTTAACAAAACCGCCAACTTCAAATGATGCGTAACTTGTCTATCAAATCAGAAATACAGTTCAAAGACAATGAGCTTGAATCTCTGAGAAAGGAAATGGTACTGTGGCATTTGATAAAAGCGGGGCTACAACTTTTAAAACGCAATGGAAAGATTTCAATATTCATATACAAGTAAAGAGCATAGACGATAAAGGAGAACAATTGTTCATTTATTTCATTTGGGTAGAAGCTGATGTTTGCATAACTAATATTGGTAATGATTTTTCATCCATTACATGAAGGTATATATCAAACTTCAAATAATAACCAAATACCTCCTAATTTCCAAATAGGAAAAATGTGTAAAAAAGTATGTCTAGTTATATATTGAATAAAGAAAACTTACTTTAATTCTCCATTAAGTTTCCAGTTCCAAATGACACGGTCTTAATTTCCCTCAAATCACAGTGAGACTGTGAGGCGTGTAAGTAGCGCAGGATACAACTACACGATTTTATGTACATGATCTAAATCGATTGCAGGGTAATATTGCCGCTAGAAGTTCTAAGCATGTATAGTGCTGACAGTTGTGTTGGACTAATAAACACTTCCTACAAACTAATGAAAGAAACAATGTCCATACTGTCACGGGTCTTATCGTCAAACACCATTTTAGGTTTCAGTAGACGGATAAATGAGGTTAGGGCGGGGAAAATTTGCTTATAGTAACAGTGGGATTTTGTTTTTGCTTTTTTTTTCATTATTATGGTTTTTTTTAGCTTTATTCATTTTTGCCATGAGTAACAAACTACATTGTACCTCTACAAGTTGGATATTGACGCGAACGGGTCGTCGTGGGATGAAATAAGTTACCCGGAGGAAACCAACGCATCAGAATGGGCGACTACATTGTTTTACTACCCTCTCACATACTCATGAACGCGTTACATTTGTAAACAACTTCTTAAAAAATGCAATACGTCTATTTCATCACGGCTGGGAATTCCGACAGGAATTAATGTAGAATATAAATATAAGAAATAATTTTCATTTTGAAAATACATGATCGTATGAACTGCAACGCTTCACCCCGGCATACTTTTCACGAAGCGCGTTACCCGACGTGAAACGTTGCAATTCAAACCTTGATGTATTTTCAAATACTGTCCGAAATATTTCTTGATTATTTCTAAGGAAATATGCATCAGGAATCAATCAAATAAAAGCACTAAGTCAGAAACATTTCGGTTTGTTTGGGTTTGTTTTTTTTTACTTTTTCCATCTCCACATACTTTTGCATATTGCCATTTAGAAATAAAAGCGCAATCTGTGTAACTACCGACGTCTCTATATGAGTGAAACATTCTCAAATTGGATATTAAACAACATGCAGACTAATAAAAACCCATGGCTAAAACAATCTAAAGTGCATAACAAATCAATCATCAAAATGCAGTATACTCGCTAAAACAAAGTAATTTTCAAATAAAGGGAAATTCCCTAACCAGTGATGTATACCAATACAAACAAATTCAAAACTTTGTTGCTTCAGAAAATACATGACCCACACTTGCGTACCTATAAAACTTACAGATTGTGTACACCAGTATCAGTTGCAACTATGTTATAAAACTGATAGATAGCCAAACATTTGATCTATATTTTTCAAATTAATATATGTGTAAAATTTAAAACAAAATGCTATTTTCATCTAAAAACCTTAAATTTTCTCAAATTTGTTTCAATTTTGTGGCTTACGTCAATATTTTACATTCACGACCGTTACTCCTAGCATCAATTTTCACTAAGACATTATTTTGAAACAAGATTTTACAAGGTTTCACTGAAGTGAGTACAATTTTGAAATTTATGTGAAAAATGGGGCCATATGGGCCTCTTATCCTATCCTGCTCTCTACGATCTGACTTACCTAGCATGCGCGGACGTGTTAGCAACCAGTCTGTCCACACAATGTATATTTACCTACACTGAGTGTGATATTTGTCTTTTAAGATTGATTCTTCAATCCTTATATGTACCTCTATCATGTTCATAATAGAATCTCTTTTGAGTCGCATTTGAGGATGTTTTCGACTCAGTGAAGACCGTGAATGATCGGTTAATTAACATGTATATCGAATAGCGAAATATGAGATGGATGAAGGCCAAAAAAAATATCATTTAATCAAGTAAAAGGTACCTTTGGGATGTTATCCAGTATAGAGAGGTTTTCTGTATTTTCAGCACAATCTTTTCATAATACATGTATATAATTTCTGTATATTGATTCGATCGAACTTTCACTTTGCTTTTGACTAGCTTACAGATTATACTGCATAGGTGTTATAACTATAATGTATGATTGGTGTGTCTCCTATTCAGTTTTATCTTTTATAATCAATAAAACAGGAAAACCATAGATACAATGACCTTGTAAACATAGTCCAGAGTGATACCATGCACACAATGCATTCACTACGATTGTACCAAAATTTATCGCTTACATTTTATTCCAATCTTTGATGAAAAAAATCAAAGAGCTAATTCCAAGACGGAGACATACAACTGCCCTCTGCTGACCTTGTAAATTGGACTTGCCAAATTACCGCGTGCAGGCACTCAAAAAGGATAAAAATATCCGCAAGCGCGGATAAAGGATTTCCGGAAAGAATCAGGGTTGTCACACTAATCTACGTGTAATCCCTTTCTCTCCAATCGTACGGAAACAATATAACTCTTATCTGTTTATATCAGGCCGGTAGAGACACGTGTTTTAGGTTTTTCTTTGTGATATTAATAATTACTTCATGGCATTTTTACAAAAAGTGTTTTATCTGCTTTTGCTAAATTTGATTAGCAAAGGTAATCTTACATCATTAATTAAGTAATACACGTTAAAAAATCCCTCCTAGTTATAGTTTGTGCAGCGCAGACTCAGAGATGCACTTCCGCGTCGTCCGATGGTTTGGAACACCTGATTTCAGTTTTATACAATAAATCACAGGATCCAATGAATGTACTAACAAGTCCATAATATCGTCACTCTTTAGGATATTTTAAACTACTTAGAACTTATTTTGCCACACCATATGCAAGAATTTGTGTAAATCAAATGCAAATTTCCAAAATCTCCAAAAGAACGTTTTAGTAAATTTGACATCGTAAAGCCTTTCCTAAATCAACAATATCAAAATGTACAACGTTTCAACACTTTACACCACCATTCCTCATGATAGATTAAATGCAGGCTTTTTGGCTTCATATACCGTTCTTTCTTCTATAATATGGAACTCGGACATATTCATATCTTGTGATCAACCATCCAAAAATTACTTTGTTAAACACCATTCTAACTCTACAAACAAGTGCTCTAAAGCTGATATCAAAATAATGCTGAAGCCTCATTGACAATATACAAATACATATAGTTTTCGGTGATAAGGTCTTCCAACAGTCTGTCGGAATTCCCATGGGAACGAATTGTGCTTCTTTACTAAATGAAATGTATATGTAAAAGTTATACGGTACCAATTTTGATGCAATAGATGCATATTTCGACAAATAATTATGTCTCTTTAGTGATGCTCAAGCCGAAATATTGGAAATCAGAAATAACAATAAACTTGTAAGGACTAAGAAAATAGTGCCAAAGACTGGAGTCAAATTCGTCAAGGATTAGAGCTGTGCATGAGGGAGATAATCCTTAATCTTGAAATGAATTTCTAAATTTTATCACAGCAATTAAATATACATCCATATTTTCAAGCTAATAACGAAGTACTTAGCTACTGGGCTGTAGAGACCCCCGGAAACTAACAGTCCACCAGCAGAGGCCTCGACCCAGGGGTCGTAAATTAAAACTTATACGGAACTTATATATGTATTCTTGTGAGTCAGAATTTATTGAAAAGCTTCTACATGAGAAGAAAATAAATTCTTGATGCGACCTTTAATACGACATTTAGATACATCGACTTAGGAAACGTTTTATTTATAATCACAAATCATTTTCATTTATATGTCGATACGATATGACCCAGGGAACTAAAAATAAAAGACACCATAGAGTCTTCCACGCCTGCTTCATGCTATGATATTTGGATATTTAGTCCTTGTTCGATCATCGACTTTAGTAATTAAAGTTGAAGCAAAGTACGATCGAACTTCCTTTGGTCGACATTTGAAGGGGTGTCACTGCGAATGCCTGGTCTACCACACAGTAACCTATGCTTACTGAATGTTTAAACCTCAGTAGGTCCGGAAATCAGTTAGGCATGCGCAATTAAGTTTCGGAAGTCAACTAGACAACTACTATGGCTGATGATCGAACTAGGCCTTAATGGAATATAGACGTGAATGAAAAAGTAACAGTTCGCATGAAAACGGGGTATACATGTAACCTCAAATTCTCCTTTGCCAAGTTCCCAAATTGTTAAAGCAATATTTCATCATCACCTGCATGTGTGTTTCATCTGATTCAATACACGTGGGCATGTTCTGCGTATGATCAAGTTTTAAATCGAGGCAGACCACTGAAAAATAAGTTGAAGTTAGATAGATTTCAACAATCTCGTTTTTAAAGACAGAATTTAGCGAATTCTATAATCGTTATAATGGTCCCATTTACAAAGAAAATCTGCCATTAGGTCGAATGCTGTCTGAAGTGTTTCATAACAATTGTTAGACGATATTTTGCATATTGATTTTGACGAAAGATTACTCCGTAGACCTGATCAAAATATAAGGCTCGCGGCAAGTATGGCCGGTCGACAGGGTATGATTTTTTAACTAAATTTTGATAAGGATTGAAAAATAACTTTACTTTTGGCGATTCTACCTGATACCAATGTCTTTAAATACCAAAAACAAATTGTATACATGATCCATTTTATGAAATAAAAGGTTTAGTATATTTTCAAAGCATTGAATCTTTGAATTTACAGCGGCCCAGAAAGGCTCGAATGTGCTAAAAAATCAACTTAAGTATGTTCAAACCTCTAAAGTAAAAGATGTTCAAACCTCTACACTAAAACATGTTCACACCTCTACACTAAAGCATGTTCACAGCTCTAAACTAAAACATGTTCAAACCTCAGTCAAAAGTGAAAATCAACGTTGGCATCCGAATCATGAATAGCTGCAAGTGTCCGCCTTTGCTTTGTTATTGCAAGTTTAAATCATACGAAACTCTTGGGAATGAACCTGCTGCTGAAACTATCATAGTTATTCACAAGAGAGATGATTAGAAGAATCTGATTCCTGACTGCTTACATAAATACACCATCCATGCGAAATATCAATCAATCAGTGTTAGTATTGTCTTCCAATGACCTACTGAAAGACATTTAACCTGTTGTCCACGACAGTTAGGGGGGCACTGATGATGCATGGGGAATTACAATAGATCTCCGGACAATCGTCCAGGCGAGCAAAAAGGAGAAAGGGCATGAAGAAAATAATAAAACGTAAAGATGATGAATCATCTTGAAAAAGTGTATTGATTTGCTTTCTATGAGTTTCCTAGCGATAAGGTGATAATAAGTGTTTTGACATAAAAGAGAAATTCAGAAGATGTTTCGAGATTTAGGAGTGTAAGCATGAGTTGCAATATGGGTGATAATAACAATTGCGTCAGTCAGGTGTTAATGATAAATAATGATAAATAATTAACATCGCCTGAAAAGCAATTCATACAGTAGGAAATTACGCATGTAATTTATATGCTATAGTTTATTTCGTCTAATTCTAAGCAATGTTTCTTTTCAGTACTGCAATTTTAAAACATTTTTGATTACGCACAGTCTATTACAACTGACTGATTACTACTCTTTTTTGCATATGGAATCTCTGAAATGTGAAATAAAGTCTTCAAGATACACAACAAGAGTGTTTTAAGGACAGATTGGTGACAGACAGAGAAGAGAAAACTGTCTAACATCTTCTCAAGAATCAGTGCCGTAAATTAACCTTCAATTTGGAGGAGGCAGGAAATTAGGCGGGGTCTGGGGGCCGCCCAGGCCCCCAGACGCTGAGCACATTTTGTGCACACTGAACACGTTTCGTGCAAAATCCTTGATTCTAGGGACTTCTAAGATGTTACTTGACTAACTCATTCTAAAAGAAAGATTTGGAATGCTTTTTAAGGGAGGTATCATGTTCTTAGTTATTGGAAACAACATAAATTCTAATAAACTTTAAATTTTAATTTTTTTGGCTCAAAAGTTGGAGGAGGCAGCTGCCTCCTCCGCCTCCATGTAATTTACGGCCCTGAGAATTCAAATTCATGTAAATTGGCATCTTCACAAGTCAAGGGTTATTGATTCGTTACCTCGCACTAACCCTTGACATCAGTCGCTATATAAAAGTTGGGCTCGTTCTGATTTTTCCACATAAGAATGGGAACCAATGAGAATGTGGTTCTATTTATAACAACGCGAAGCAAGAGATTCAAATAAAAACACGTGTATTGATACCTACAGTTATGGCTATTTCAATCGTTTAAGCAATATTGTCTTAAGCAAAAAGTTTTCCAAACTTGATCTACTATTAATAAACGTAATTAGTGGTGTAAATATTACAATTCCGGATGTTTATCAATACAGCAGTATGAGATCACGTCATTTCATTTGTACACCATGACAAGGTGCAGTGATTTCATTGGATGTTTTATTTATAGTGGATTGCGTAATGGTCTAATGAGCCCAACTTTTATAAAGCGACTGATGTCAAGGGTTAGTGCGAGGTAACAAATCAATAACCCTCGACTTGTGAAGATGGTAAATTGGTTGAAAGGGCACAATTAAAATGTAGATGAATTCTACATTCAATTCTGTATTCACTCAAACCCAGAACTCTTGTGCATGAGGTACAAACAAATATATACATAATTATATAAACTCATTCTATAGTTAGAGGTCGCGTCATCAAGCTAACATGTGTAGCACGTGACCTGTGTGTACACAATGTATATAAACGTAGGTTACAGGTAAGCATCACAAAATATACAAGTATTAAAAAGTAGATAAACATACAGTCAGGTGTATGTACATTAGTTTAGGATGAGCAGGCACTACTAAAAATATTCTTTACAAATTTCACCAATGATTTTAGAACTACCACATTGTTTGTCTTCAAAAGCCAAAGTTAATGTAACATGGCGGCTCTTCTCTTTCACTATTCCGTTGTCTATACCACTCCATAAAAATCATTATGTAAGTTATATGATCTTTACATTCTTTAAGATATTCTGTGGTCGTACATGAGCAGGTGAAGATAACGAAAAGTGATCAATCTCATAAATCCTATTAAAGATGCAAAATTAAGAGAAAAGCAAGTATGCTACGCCTCGGTTGACAATGGTTTTCTCGGGGTGAAAATTTTCAATGTTACCCTCAACAACATGCAATATAATAAAATATGCAAACATTCACTGAAATTTTTTTTATTTCTTTATGAAAATTATTTCAAAAGTTGGTTCGATTCGTTTAGACTTAAGTCTATTCTCAGATTATGGTCTTGAAGCCCAGACTTTCTATCCTTCCACATATATCAATAATTACTCTATTCTTTTGTCTTCAGGAATTGTACCTGGATCCTGACTCGGGTCCTGAAGTAGTTATCAGTAGACTCAGCTTGGTGGCAATTATGTCCCAACGACATACTCGAACTTATCCGCAAACCGAGCAGTAGTGTGTTACGTCACGTAAATGACGACGATCATGCATGGGAGATATCAATGTAATTAAACGGTAAATATATCTCTTTAGCTTTAGGCGACATCTCTCAAGGTTTAATATCTCTTTCTGAAAATCTGTAAGAGATATCTCTTTAACTTTGAGAGATAAAGAGGTATATTTTACGTAAGAGGTATCTAGGATACAGGTAAGCGATACCTCTCAAAGCTTCGTTAATGAGATATATCTCTCTCTCTCTCAGAGTCTATAGCCTCTTCATGGCTTGGAAAAATAAGACAAAAGTTACAAATGGATTACATACAACATTATGTAACAATAATACTTCAGGAAGAGATTATAGGAGGTTTGTGAGAAAACCCTAAACCTCAGCGAATATAATTATATTTGTATGCCTGGAGAGCTGAAATCGGGTCACCAACAGAATTACACCACTTAAACCACCTGACAGAAATCATCCTTAACGATGCTAATACATACTAAAGCTGGGATTCTAAATCTATAGTTTTACTCAGTCATCACAACAGTATCAGCAAATCCCCAATTAATTGTGTTTATTAACAATTCTGCCGTTTGCGTTGGTAAAAGCATTCGCTTCGTGACAAGACGGCCGTGGGTTTAAGCCATGTTCATGCCCTGGCCGTGTCAAACAAAAGACGAAAACGGACAGTACTACTCCTTCGCTAGATGCATTTGGCGGTGAAAGTCTCGAGGTTCTCAAATGAGACCTTGAAAAACGTGGTCTATTGTCGCGACAAGCATTGACAAAATTCGAGATCCCTCAATGCCTCGGACCTGAGCACCAAGCATAGGTTTATATCTGAAGGGCTTCACCTACAGCTGGTGAAGGATCAATATGGATAAATTATTCTCAAAAGGAAGAAAAATCTTTTTAAAAAGTTATAAAAAGAAACAAAGTAGCGATTCTTATTTAAGAAACATCAATGTTTGATTTAAATTCGTTTCTTTTTTCAATGACTTTTATGAATAAAATTTTTAAAAAATATGGATATCCTAATACAAGTATTGCAATCACTAATGGTTTCTCAGATATTTCCATGCATAATTAATTTCGAAGAAAAAATTAATTCGTATTTTTCTAGTTTGCATTTGTGAAGAAAAAAAAAAGAAATCCTAGCTACAATTACTGTTTAGGTACTTATACTTCAATGTGTACCGTTCAGAAATCTTTACTACTGCTTACTGTTCACATTGGCAACAGTCATTTAGTTATTTTTTTCAAATCCAGCTGAAACATGTTCACAGATAAGCCCCATGATCTCATTACTCCATGTAGGAAATCTCTGCTTTTAAAATCTGATTACTTCGCTAAGTAATGTTCGATTTAAAAAGATGTTATAACTATCAAAGAAATCATCCGCAGAATTTCTATTCATGGCGTATTTTTAATGCAGTGCTGTCGTCTGCATTTAGAAGTACTGCCTTAACCACATCAAATTAAATTCATGTTTGGGACCAATTATTCTTTGTTTATTGTGTTTATTAGCACCGCTATTACAGTGATTGAATTTGACATCTTTGCAATTTTTATATTAGCAGAAATGGCTTGATACAATAATATAGAGAGGCTTTGTATTCATTACATTTTGATAACGTCTTCTTGTCTGACAAATTTCCGATTCCTTGGTGTGGTTTTATCATTATTATCGTTATGTCTGATTACACAACACAAACGTCTTTAACAAATAAAAATTGCTATACGAAATATCATATTGTGCACAATATCCATATCTACCTTAACATTCGGTTTAGACATACTGAATTGCAATCACAAAGGGTTGTCCGTCAGTCTGTTTGTTTGTTTTACTTCCCATTGAGAATTTTTCTCTCATAATGAGGCGTCACCAGCTGTAGGTAAAATATCCCAAATTTAGACCCATGCTTAGCGTTTATGGTCGTAGCAGTGAGGGTTCTTCAACGTGTCAACGCCTGCCGTGACACGGGAACAATTTCTATAAACTCCCCACACATATATACATGGCAATAATATAAATACATGTGTTTCATGATATACACAATGACGTTAAAGAATTAGTATACATGTATATAACTAAGAAACATTCGTGGGGAGGGGAACCCACTTTTTTGACAAAGATTTTCACACTTCCCAATTTTGGGAGTTGATTTTAGCAACTCCTCTATGCAGTCGCTCGGCTCAAAGTGGTGTGGACCTTAGCACTTCTTTACAAACAGATGTAATGTTCAGCGCTAGCAGCAAATAGTTCGTAATCTGTTTACGTATTACCGGCAATATGACCTTAAACACGGAGGCCCTGTGTCGCAGCATGCGTTGGCACGATAAAGAACCTTCACTGCTACGGCCCTGTGCTCTGAGCATAGGTCTAAATTTGTGGTACTTCACCTACAGCTGGTGATGTCTCAATATGAGTGAAAAATTATCGACGGGATGTTAAACAATTAATCAATCAATCTAAGTAAGACCATTCACAATTTTAAAGATAAAGGATAAGTGAATGTCTGAGGTTAAAGTACAAGTTTAAGCAATGAGGAATTCTTTAGATATCTAAGTCATGTCAATCATTTTCCCCATTTTTTAGGAGGAGTTATAGAAAAAAAATTCAAAAATTACCATAAATCCAAGAATTACGACAAGCAAGAGGTACTGAGGACCTATTCTAATCTGTGTCCCCACGGGAATGCTAGAATATTAATTTAGTGACATATTTTGACAGAATTGAGCAATTCTAAGAGTATACAATATGTTGGAATAGTAAAATACAATCCACACAAGGTGTAACTTACCAGTGTCTATATGTAGGTAGACTTAATTAATTGGGCGTTGATTGTTATAGAGACACAACATACGTTTTAGCGTAAGTTTATGACTTTTGAGCGTACTTCTCTATTTTTTTATTTTTATTTTTTTTTTTTTATTATTATTATTCTCAATTCCAGAAGTATTTGGTGCAAATCTACATAAAATAAACTCCCATCATTACTTTCAGTACTTTGATTATTCATAGTAAACTGGAGTATTGAATGTCTTAAGAATGTAAAGTTCCTGTTAGTGTAGTGAGGAACGCCCCATCACCTCGATTTAGGATTTTGAATTCTGGGTAAGGGGCAGACATAACCTTTTTTCAACTTTACTCATCAAGAATTTCAGACTATTCTGAAATCAACTTCTTCGGACCCTTACAGTTACACACTTTGAAAAATGATGATGCGTGCCTGATATTAGAGAACGATTTGTAGCTCTTATTGTAGAAATCCATGTCAAAGATTGAACTGCAGAACTTTTTATAAAAGTACAAATGAAAGTGAAAAAATATCGTCTTTTACTGAACGAAGCATCACCCCACAGTTGAACATGAATATTTACAACGTGAAGTTTATCTGTTATCTGATTCATGCTTGGTATTTCTACAAGAAATAATGGTGGTCTTCATCTAGTGTATCACAAGTATTTAACGTATTGAGAGAATACAATGTAAATTTCTATTGCAAAAGCCGTTGTATGGAAGCCTGGTGTTCACTTCACGCCGAATAAAGAGGATGTTTGGCATTTAGATAAAAGTTCAAATCGTTCGTCATAAATGATAAGAAGTCCTGATTACAATGTACGTACAAGGATACAACTTGACGCACACGTCAACTATACCAGAACGCAGAAGCTGGGTAAAAATCGTTTTATACATCTATTTTTAGATCAGACCACACTGACGATACGTATTTTGTGGATCCCTTCCGGTGGCAGGGGACAGTTTCGTTGGTTCTGAAACATATGGATAGGGGTATACATCAATGTCAGATTATGACAGACTAATAAAAAATCATATTTCCCTTTTATGTCAATACTTGTATTTCATATTAGTGTAGTTAATAAATTATGACCTTAAATTACATGTAATCTATAAATACTGGTGCTGGTGCACAAAACATGCTCTGAGCAGGTTCCCCTTTTTTGCTTTGATTTTCTCTCATTTGGGCTAATTCGCACCACCCCACACCATCACAGTACGAAACATGGGGATTTAGACACTGTGCACAATCAAGAACCCTATCTGCCCATCTCAAAAATCTACCTTTCATATGGGGCCATCCACCTTCCCTCTCACCTACAGACCTTTTGCTGGACCATGCATGTTTTCACCGGAATTTCTTCAGCAACTTACCACGTGTCTTAGTTTCGTATTTACACCCATCTATATGCTAGGAATCATGGTGACACCTTCATGTTGTCTATCAACATTTGTATTAAGCACTCAGCTACATTTGACATGCATCCTAAAATTATTGTATACATTTTTGCACATGTAATATCTCTTCAAATATGGGGTATTTACATTTTTTTTAAAAAGTTCACGGGCCTATCGTGCGAAACTGTCCCCTGCTACCTCAGGACGAAGAGTTAATTGTTAATTCGTACTTAAATTAAAATATCTTGATTGTTATTGTAACAAAATTAGTTAGCAGAAAGAATTTAACGCATAAGGATAATGATTTTAAACGGCAAATATGTACAGGTATATATGTTTGGAGTTTTCACTTGTCTGGACTTAACTCTCCTTATCACTTCCAGATGATTTGAATATATCACTTGTTGTATGAATCCGTAGAATAGTCTCCAATCCACAAAACATTGCATATTTTATAGATATAAAGTAATAAATGAAATAAATTCAACCCGAATTTAACGCAGTACAAATTGGCAATTCTAATGTTTGTTATAGCATTTATGTTAATACGCTTGGTTTCTTTCTAGATATTATACAACTGTAAGGCTAATATGAACAATAACTTTAATCTCCAATTACGTACGTATTTCATTAATTTTAGAAATATTTTAAAAACGCATTCACAACAATCCCGCAGAAATGAAAACATTAATTCCGCAGAAAAGCATGTACACTTTGAAAACCTGTATCGGAACACACCGCCTTTTTGCGCGATATGAAATGACGATTGAAGCAAACGTGTTTTATGAAAATTTCTTGTCTCGTAATCTGATGAGCGGGATTGAATACTCGAAAATATATCCCACCGGCAATCGCGAAATAAATTACAGCACATCTTATATTTGTTATACCCCCATATTTTGACAGGCCGTATTATGGTATGAGTTATTCCGCCAGACTTTTCCTGTTGATGTATCTTGGGGGAAAGTGCCGTGACCTCATTTTGAAAACTTATGACTACAAATTCAAATCGTATCTGGGTTATAATTGAGTACTGACCATCAAACATGGACAGTAAATGTTCATATATTTCGGAGAGAAAGTGTGTCGTGATTCAAATGTAGGTCATTTGCTAATTGTATAGCAGTGCATATTCAAAATGTGCCCGGATCATATCATGCAGACTACAGTGCCTACCTCTATCAAACCCATCGTCGGTTACCCACGGGTGCTTCTAATCGATTCTCTCCATCATCATTGAGGGAGCGTGTGTGGACTCAAAACCGTGGTTTGCGACGATGCATCAAACCTGGTGTGCTGATAGCTCATGGTGTATGCAAATATAACAAGTATAAACAAAGCTTGCCGTCTTTAGGAACAACCTCATACAGTAAACTGATAAAAATGTATGATATGGTTTAAGTATTTATGTTTCTATTGAATTACCACATAATCAGACTTTTCTAAAATGGTAAATCTGATATAAAATCAAGTTTAAAAAAAAAAAAAAAAAAGGTACTAGAAACTACTGTACGATATTTTTTCTAGTATGACCTCGAAGTAGACATGATACATGTATTTGTACTAAGAATAAAAAGCATTGTTTCTTCTCAACATAAAAATAACAGTAAAAAACAAATGTTCAGCTTGTTTAATTTTTCACACACAAGAAACAATGACTACTAAATAGCTGAAAATAGCCCAACTTTTATCAAGGAGAGTTTTGAGGTTTGCGTGCAAAAAAGACAATTTCTGTTATTTGTTGAATTATAGTAACGTGTTTGATAGTTGTTATGAATAAGAACAAAATGTTAGTTTCATTTAATTGCAAGTTTACTTCTTTCTTCTCTTCGTTTTTCTCTCTCTTTTTAAGATTGAAAATCCTGTAAAATTGTTAAGTCGTACGTAAATTATATCCTCACGAAATTATCTCCCTTGCGTTGAACAAAATTTCAACCAATGAAATAAATTACCAATCACATAGGAGAGGAAGTTTATTGTCCGAAGACTGTAAAATACTTCAACTATATGATACTGTCTTCCTTGGAAGGCGGTAAATATGCATCATGTACATCTGTACATGTACATGTAGAGGCATATTACGTGACATAGTGGTGCACTATATTTTTGTTTAATATAAAGCGGTCCCTACAAGATAAAGTATCAATGAGGTTAACTATTGAACCAATTTGATCCAGATCTGAGACATACGCTAGTACCGTCTAACAACTGTGATATGCATTAATGACCTGGATTTTCAGCTAAATCTAAACATGTCCTGTCCTGTCCATCGGTGATATGACGATGACTTATTTTGCTAACTATGAAAAAAATTTCGTACATAGACATTTCTTTGTTGCTATTTTCAGCTTTGAATCTTATGTTTCAGTATCGTCCATGGTTAATTTACTACTCGGTAACCGCAGGCATGAAGAATCACCATTTAATACATTATGCTGTCGCCGTATACGGATATGTAACACAAATTCTAATTGGTTCAAATCCCATCGAGGTTTTGCGATGGTACCAATTAAGTAAACCATGCATATTAATCATCTAAGACATTTACGTTCTGCAGACGAAAGCAGACATCAATATCGGACGATGGTCATGCTTACATGTACCTGAATAGTAGTTTAAATGTTACTCAAAACACTCATATCGAATCTTTCTAGATATCAAGTTCCAAAAAAACTTATGCTTCTTTTTTATAAGGAGGAGGGGGGGTCAACTTAGCCAACCGCAATGAATAGGGCTTGCATGCTTATAAAGTTATTCAAAAACTTTTTTCTTAACATGTCTATAATTTCATACATAATCTTAAACATTCAGGGTGTGTTCCTTTGGAAGTCTACACATACAATAGATGTATCGTTTTGTTGCAGTTCATAATGCTGGTAAAGATGTAAAAGGGTGTAAGTAGAGTAGTAAATTAGAAATTCCTATTTCAAATGGAAGCTAGGAAAATTTCGTTTCGATTAATAGGTGGATATTCAGATGAATCCCGTTATTATTTGCACATGCAAGGTATGGATAAAAACTGATCCGGAACTACCGTAAACACTGTGTATAACTTTACTCGGATAGCATGGTCGAATACTCGGAGGCTTTAGTCCAGCGATAGTCGAGTATTCGGTAAAAAAGCAAACCCAGGACTGAGAGGGTACAAGTCTTCCTAAATCAGTACGTTTCACCATTTATCCATCATGCAATCTTTCAAAGTATGTCCAAACAGCGGATTTCGAAGGCATGTTTACAGACAGACAGACAGATAGATAGATAGATAGATAGATAGGTGATAGATAGATAGATGATAAACAGATAGATAGATAGATAGATAGATAGATAGATAGATAGATCATTATACTGTTTTGAATAAGAATAATGGCATGGTCACATTCATCTCTCATAGTGTTTAAACTGAAATTAGAATGACTTGAAATATAATAAAATACTCTAGACCAATTTCCTTGACAAAGATGTGTGATATCCGTTAAAAGCCCACATTCGTGAAGCAAATCGTACCCTGTGGACACAATGTAGAGAGTGTTTTATCAAGTTACATAATTATAAAGCGGTCTTTTATTTATACTGTCTTCATTGTTCTGGGAAATCAAGATCAAATTTGAATAAATATTTGAAATTCCTTTTCTTTTCTAGAGTATCTTCCTTTGCGTAATGTTAACCCAAGGGGTGGTTGTTCTTGTAATCAGCATTCATCATTGGAACAATATTAGTAATATTGATTAGATTAATGCCGAAAGTCGCAAATCCATTTTGCGCCTATATCTTAAACATTCATCACTACTTTCACCCTTCCGTGAACGTGGTATCCTGAAACATTACACTATTTACTCGAGGACTTGATATTTCCATAAACGGTTTCCAAAAGTCTTGCACAGAATTCTTCCAGGCAAAAGAAAAAAAACTTAACGCCGTTGATTGAGGTTACACCAAGCCACTTGCTCAATTTTCCATTCAATCTGTATTACTGGCAAACTAAAGACATAAAGGACATGTTATGTGAATTAAATGTCCTATAATCTAAACCTAATTAAGCGTTTTACCCGGCGGCTCGTGGTATAAATGTCGCTTATTTATTTACTATGGTAGACGGCGTCTCAGAGGTTGGTTCTTTGTGTACGGTGTACATCCTCTCTTACGTTCCATTCTCGAGTTTTTCAAACACGTATAAGTGGTATTGAAATGTCACAAGCTATTGCAATAATTTGATTCAAGCTTTTTGACGACGCACTGTCCAAAAGCTTAACATGTTTTCAAACGTAATAAACAAAACTTGGCATGTTCTCCGTATGAATTTGAAGAATCTACAAGTCTTTTAACGATATATGTTTGACCAGTTTTCCTTTTATATACACTGAATTGGATGTTGAGACGACAACTTGTCGTTGATGCGTGGCCTTATAGTATAGCTACTCCCCGCATTGATGTTGGTCATCCATAGCCGGTTTGTGTGACCTTGGCTGTTTTTGGCATGGTATTACTAAATTTGCGTGCAAAATTAAGTATCAAATATTCTTGAACATGTAAAACAATATTCAATCAATCAATCAGATAAAAAGCATTTGGTTTAGCAACCGCTTGCAAAGACTAAATACAAGCAAGATAAATATATCATAAAATTGAACCTGACTGACTTACAGATAAATTATGCACCCGATATGAGATAAGCATGTCGTAGGTGGTTTAAAAATGCAGCACATGTGTAATATTCAATCCAAAAGCAATCGAGATGTCTGAATGGTTTGACCTACCAATTTGTTCGGCTGCTAGAATAGAAAGGCGGATATGACGTAACTGAGGTTATTTATATATTAGGAGATTTATTTAGAGCCGACTATGCTCGGGCGTAAATATTCCGTAAAACACGGTCACAATTATACAATGAATTATCCCTGAGATAAATAGGCGTATTCTAAGACTGAGATTGAATACGCCCTATTATTAAAGCAAAACAAAAACAAATCATTACACGATCGCTGGGCTAAACAATAGATCAGTAAAGTACTAACTTACTACTACCTGATTACCTCAACAGAGAAAAGTTAGCTTCTAGAAGTCAGCTACTAATTCTAATAGTATGTTCACCGAAATATTGCGATAATTAGCCACAATACGGATTTAAATCGAAGCCCCAATTTCAAAAAATCTCGTTACCCGGTAATTAGTTAGGTAGTCGTTTGGTACAGTGACGTCACATGCGACCTTTCCATGCATCTGTCTGAACTCGTCACAAGGAAATTAACTGTTCCTAATCCCGGTGTTGAATGATGCGTTCATCTCTATCAGCGGTAGACAAACTTGAACATCCGAAGTTGGATAATTTGGAAGAAATTCATTAACGCATATTTTGGTTCTCGCAAAGTTTTTTGTTTTGATTAAAAAGATTATTCTTGTTGATATCAATAAGAAAACATGTCTGAATAAAAATGAAATGTCAAAGCAAAATGTGCGCTTACTAATTTTTCCAAATTTTCCGACTTTAGATTTTCGATTTTTTCTCCTTCCGGTAATAGAGATAAACACATAATTTAAACCCGGGACTAGGGACATGTGAAAATGGATTGACAGCCAGTTAGTTTTAATCGATTGATTGTTTTACGTCCATTCGAGATTTTTTCACCCATATTGAGACGTCACCAGGTGTAGGTGAACTACAAATGTACCTCAAATTTAGACCTATGTTTAGATTTCAGGGTTATACGTTGCAACGTACCAAAGCCTGCCGCGACACGGGACCTCCGTTTTAAGTTCCCGTGGGGATCCGAGTTAGAATAGGTCCTCAGTACCCCTTGCTTGTCGTAAGAGGCGACTAAATGGGCGGTTTTTCGGATGAGACCGCAAAAACCGAGGTCCTGTGTCATAGCAGGTGTGGCACGATAAAGATCCCTCCCTGCTCAATGGCCATAAGCGCCGAGCATAGGCCTAAATTTTGCATCCCTTCACCGGCAGTGGTGACGTCTCCATATGAGTGAAATATTCTCGAGAGGGACGTTAAACAATATTCAGTCAATCAATAAAGTCCTATCACAGGAACCGGTAATTTTGTCTTTCATAAAAAAAATATGGGTATACACTGTACATATAGATCTACCATACCACCCCTGACAAAAACATAAGGAATGAAACTAATTCTTACTCAAATCTTCGATTCAAAATAGCTCTGAAATTCTGCTAAATTATCGTCACCATCCCGTAGTTCTTTCTGATCCAGCAATTTCAATATTTATGCCATTAATCCACCATAACAATAATCCTCATCAACGCGTATAACTCACAGTATTCGATAGTTTTTGCGACCATTTTTCGGCTCATTCCCTTCTTTGTCCTTGTGATCATAAACAACGTCACTTCCGGTATCCCATTTAGGCAGATAACTCTCAAGTTTGAAAGTCAAATGTTGTATTTGAATATTGAAAAACAACAAACCTCTTTAGATATTTTGATGCAGTTACATGTATATCAAGCATAAATGTGTTAACACAAGAAAAGTTTCATGATATGAAAGGTGAAGATAACGAACAGTGATCAATCTCATAACTCCTATAAGCAATACAAAATAGAGAGTTGGGCAAACACGGACCCCCGGATATACCAGAGGTGGGATCAGGTGTCTAGGAGGGTTAAGCATCCTCTGTCGACCGGTCAAACCCGCCGTGTGTCCTATATCTTGATCGGGTAAATAGAGTTATTCGTAGTCAAAATCAGTGTGCCAAGAACGGCCTAACAATCGGTATGAAACAGGTCAGACAGCATTTGATTCAATGATAGGTTGTATTGACGAACTAGATAGTTATAACTACCATAGAATTTGCGAAATTCGGACTTTAAACGAGACTGTTGAAACCCCTGCACCATCAACTTGTTTGTCAGTGGCCTGCCTTGATTAAACAACTGATCATACGCAGAAATAGCTCTTGTGTGTCGAATCAGTTGAGATATATAAACACCATATGCAGGTGATAATGGAATATTTTTACATAAATATGGGAAGTTGACGATGGAGAAGCTGAAAATATCCCGTTTATCATAACGTTTGAGTTGTTAGCTTGCCGTTAATATCTACGAGTATTTTCAATAAAATATCAAAGTATGAAGCAGAAGTAGAAGACTCTGTAGTGTCGTTTATTTCAAGTTCACAGGGATACATCGAATCGACATATGAATGAAAATTAGCATTCGATTAATTGATGCAAATGAAAGTATATAATTACCGGAAGTGACCCATATTTGATGTTTTTTGAACCGCATCGATGACGTTGTACCGTGTTTTCTTTGTTGATTTTATAATTATAGCTACATGAAAGGTGAAGATAACGAACAGTGATCAATCTCATAACTCCTACAAGCGATACAAAATAGATAGTTGGGCAAACACGGACCCCTGGACACACCAGAGGTGGGATCAGGTGTCTAGGAAGAGTAAGCATCCCCTGTCGACCGGTCACATCGGCCGTGAGCCCTATATCCTGATCAGGTATCAAACCCAAATTTACTATGTGATATAGAGAATATATGTTACATGTTTATGAATTGAATTTTAAAATACTCAACAGAGTTCTGAATAAGATTATTTTTATCCCTGATAAAAACTACACATGTCAACTCTATGAACAACGAAACTTCAAACCGATTCGTTGCTGGTAAACATGGTGACTTGAAACCATTGTTTTAGGTCACAGTTCAAGGTCAAACAACATTAAATGCGCATTCTCTCGAATATTACATTTATCAATTATTGGGGGCGTCGGTAGGGGGGCATTTACCCTATTTAAACAATATTCTGTCTTTGGTAATTCAGGATTATAATGATCTTAATATCTGAATATGGCATCATTTTTCAGGTATCGTGTCTGTTTCTAAATTTTGATATATTAAAATCTCTTATTTTTCAAATTTCTGTTGAAAATCGTAAGTAGATGAGTGTTTGCAGAGAAGAAAAAATATATAATTTTGAGTTATACTCATGATGAGGGGTGATATTAATATCTTGATATGCCATCAATCTTCTAATATCACGCTGAAGGAAATCGGCTTCTTATACATTTTGAGGCAACTTGCCTTTAAATTTCAAGTTTCCTATAAAAATCTTAGGTAGCAGAGCGTTTGCATTAAATACAAATCCAATTCTAGATCTCCATACATCTGAACATGCCATCAATCTTCAAATATCCTGCTTAAGGGAATCAGCTACTTATACCTTTCAAAGAAAATACCCTTAGATTTCAAGATTTCGTGAAAACCTTACGGAGCTGCGTGTTTATGTTAACTTTATGAATGATTCAGGACTATCAACATGACAAGGAGTGATTTTGGTATTCCAAAATGGCATTAATTTTCAGATCTCACGCTTTAGGAGATCAGCTACTTGTATGTTTTGTATTAAAAAAAAAAATAAGTTTTTCGTGAAAGCTTCAAGGACCTGGGTGTTTGGATTAAATATCTGATTATAATTCCGGATTATACACATGACAAGGAGTGATTTTGATGTCTTTATAATCATAATTTTTCATATATCACGCTTAGGGAAATCAGCTACTTATACATTGTGATGGAAATGACTTTCAAATTTTAATTTTCCTTTACAAGTCAAAAGTAGCTTGTTGTTTGTATTATATACATGTTTAATTCATACCCTTATACATCTTATGCAAATGGAAACCGTTTACTGATGCCTTTTTAAAGGAAAGTACCTAAAAATTTCAAGTTTCCTTTGAAAACCTTTTTAAGGACCTGCGAGTATGACGGGAGTGATCTTAATTTGGTATCTCAATATGGCATCAACTTTCAGATATTACGCTTAAGGAGATCAGCTACGTATACCTTTTGAAAGTCAGTATATGCACTTTCCTATGGAAGCCTTAAAGACATGCGTGTTTGCCTGAAATATATAATTAATTCGGAGGTACATGTATACACATTGCAAGTAATGATTTAGTTATTTCTGTTGGTGAGCGAGTACCAGTACATGTTCAGGTATCACGCTTATGGCAATCAGCTAGCTCCTTATAAATATTTTGATAGAAAGAACTCTTATTTCATGAATTGCTTTAAAAACCTTTAGGAGCTGAGTGTTTGTGTACGAAATGTGATTAATTCAGGGCTATACACATGACAAGCAGTGATTGTTGATATTTCAATACGGCATCCACTTCGTGCCTTCAACCTCAACCTATTAGTATCTGATATCTGAATATTGACGACATATTGATATCAAAATTGAGGGCATATTAAATAGTACAAATGTATGAAGGTCCGAATTAGATAGTCTACTTCGGATATACTGTAATTCAGGGGTTCATTATATCCTAAGTTCAATATAACTAATGTTAAACTATATGGATAATGTTACTGGGGATTTTTACTTCAATATAACGGGCCGATTGGTTAGAGTATCGCGCTCAAAATCACACAGCCTCTCACCTCTGTCGACGCGGGTTCGAATCCCGCTCGCGCCGGTAAGTGAGAAAGTTTCCCAGTTTACTCTCGGAAGGTCGGTGGTCTCTTCCCAGGTACATTGTATCTGGGTTCTCTCTTCCACCAATAAAAACTGGGCGCCACCAAATAACTGAAAAATTGTTGAGTGTGGCGGAAAACAGCAAAAAACAAAACTTCAATACAACAGATAGTTCAATATTAGCCACTTCAATATGAGTGGAGTATATTGTATGTACATGTATATAAAGAAAACGCCCAGCTACTTAAGATTTTCAAAGGAAATCAAATATGATAATAAATTATTTTCTGAAGCTAAAACACAATCTATTGTGCTACAGCCATTTGGTGTAAACCAAGTGTACTTGCCAAACATATCACCAAAAGTACGACCATTCAATATTCTCAGTTGATTCGCAATGCACATATCTAATAAGTTTTTACCCCTATTGACTACTTTAGAATCCATATTGTGACAATTTGTAATTTTATTGTCTATAGAGGGGAGAAACTCATCTTCATCGTTTGCAATAAAATCTGAATCTGTTGAGACTCTGGCATTGAAGTCGCCACATTGTAAAATGTTTCCATTGTTTCTATGATATTCCTTTTTCAATACAGTCGAGGATATCGTAATCGATACCCTTTGAATATGAGGAGTCTCTGAGGGGTTGTATATCATACAAATGAATAAACCTTTATCAAAATTGAAAAAAAAATCTTTTGCCAGCTTTATTCACTGAAAGTCAGCTTTTGTGGGGGTTTTTTTTAAAAATTTTATGAGGTTTAAATTCATTTTTACAAAGCATTGCTAACCCTCCAAAAGTTCTATTATTATGTTTAGAAGCAGATCTACAGACAAAGTGACTATAGTAGTTTCCAATCTTGTAGATTCCTTGTTCACGACTTATATGAGTTTCAGCTAAAAAAAAAAAAATAATATCAAACTTTTCAATTTGTTTGAGGAAAGTTGCATCATTCATTTTGTTGTATGATTTGCTTAACAGGCCCCCAACTTTCCAGAAGCCCATTTTAATTGATGAGTAAACAAAGGATAAACTCATTTTATACAATAAAAGTTATACGAGTACCTCAGAAGAAGAAAACAAGTTTTGAGTGGCACACAAATCTAGGCTTAGTACTAATATAAAGTTCTAAGTTTTTTTTTTTGTTTTTTTTTGTTTTTTTTTTTTTTTTTTTTTTTTTTTTTTTATCATTTTCAACAAATACATATACACCTTTTACTCACACTCTCATACAGATTAAAGAAAGCGATATAGACAATTACATGTATATTCTAGTACTTATTGTTAAAAAAAGAAGAAAAAATAAAGTTCCAAGTTATTACTTTCGAAAACAGAAAAATAAAGAAAATACAATATTGAAAATAAGCACCATCCTAGTGTGGCAGATTGTAGCATGTGACTACCTTTCAAACATTTATACCATAATGATACATGACTTGTATTAACTTGTTGGTTCTTTCAACATCTCCTGGATGTTTCTTTTAATTTGAACAGCTTCTTTTCATTTCTCTCAAGTTTTGTCTCTTCTGCGTTTTTCAGTTTCTTGTCCATTTTTTTTTTAGTACAGCTCTCGATCACCTGAGTAAACTTCTTTATACAGTGGTCAGTATTCTGGTTAATAAGTTTAACTACACCATCAATGTCTCAATTGTGGCCATGTTCAAGTTTTCCAATAGTTTCCATTAAGCTATTTTCAATTCTTAGTATATTTACTATGGATTCTCCTGTGTTACCAATTCTATCATTTACATCTTGCTCATTAGCATCAAGTGTTTTTTCTGATGTTTCTTTATTTTTATCATCTTGGATGGAGACAAGGGGGTTTTCTAATCTTGAATATTCCTTGTTTTCGTAAGACAAAAGTTTATCTACAGTTTGTTCTAGAATGGGGAAATGTTTGTCTATAAAGCCCTTATAGTTAGATCTTGTATTCTGATAGTACCTGTTGTCACAAAGAAGGTTACGGTGTACAATAGGTTGTTTTTGTTGAAAACTTCAATGACAATGGAGTTTGCACTGTCAGACGAATTTTTCCATACTTCCGGGTCGTCATACCAGTTCATATTAAACTCCTCTCTCTCTCTCTCTCTCTCTCTCTCTCTCTCTCTCTCTCTCTTTCCCAAATTGTCGTAATAAAACGTATCCACGGTTTTTATCCATGGATGCATACGTTGTATATTTGTATGAAAAGTTACTATTTTGGCCTCACCTTCATAATGTCCCATGTCGATTTCCTTGAATAAGGAATGTTTGGCTTTTCCTGACCTTTTATTCAGGTTTTTCGATAGGCTGGATTTAGGATATTCAGACATAAGTTTGTTCCATGAAGGATCGACTTCTATATCTATCTCATCTTCATTACATTCCGCCAATTTGGCGCCAAAAAAAAAGCTACGGTTTCATTATATGATCAATATGAGCGATCGACGCCGATTTATGTACAGTTACATGTACGTGTTTATCGAATTAAAACATCACAAGAGTCCCACTATAACCGGTGGTTGGTCTCAATGTAAGCTAGGGTAGTGCTTCTGAGCACACCATAGGACTTGTTGAACGGTACCTCAAATTACCCTAATTACTAATATATGCCATCTTTAGGCCTGCAGTGAGAAAGCGGAAAATCAACCATGTGACCTTGAAATCATTAGTAGATAAGATATAATATCGAGGTACCATAACCCGAATCATCCACCAACTATTTATTGATGTACAATTTTTACTCTCCTGACTTCCATCTGTCAAACGTCTGTTTGATCATCTGTACCTAATCTGGGGTGATTAGACACCGACCATTACGCCAAGGATGTCACCGTTAAGTGTACAATTCTACAGTGTTTTCACTGTGCCGTTCGCGTAATTTATGTGAAAGTTTGCACAGTTTCTGACACTGATCTTTATGAAATAGTGGATAATTTCATTGTCATGTGACATTTCCCCTCGCTTTTTTTTTCTTTGCATTTTTCGAACCATAAACACATAGCAAAGCATTTCATTAATTCAATGTCATAATGTGCCCCCGATTTCTAAATAGCAGTAGGGATTTTGGCTCCCTTCCATGAATATCTACTTAACTCAGTTTCTAATACATTTTTATAATCAAAATAATTAATTAATGAAATATAGCAGGTAAGATGATTTACATGCAGTCTGCACCAAAAGCTGACATAAGATCACTGAATAGAACTGGTCAAATTAAATCTAGCAAAACCATACAGCTATGAAATGCTAGTCCATATCTTACTGTGGAAGACTTCGAAAAAATCACGCAAACTGCGGTCGAACTATGGAACTCGTGGCTGAGAGAGAATGTCATTTGCATGGATGTTCCACCTAAACACAAACCTGATAGTAATGCACCGGCTGCTTTCCCATCAAGTACATAGGGTCATTTCACAGACCTACTTGGAAATTATACTTCAGATGAATGTCACTCTTCAACAACTGTGTCAGAGGATGACTACATTAGGGGAAACACGGAAATTGACAAGTCTGCCAATAAGAGTGTCACACACAAAATAGAAATTCTGACCCATCCACTCCAGCTGCAAATACCACTGGTAATGACTTAGAAAAGACAATCACTCGGAAAGGGATTAACTCATTACATTATTTAAGGATGTATGAGACTGACATCAGAGTAATTAAAACAAGGGAAATAGATATCATTTTATTTATTTTAACAGAAAAGAGCGTTTTCATGGAAACGAACATAGATCATACCCATGCTGGATACATTATATTCACTGAAATTGATCACTTGTCTAAAAAGGAGTGTGGGAGTGACCTCGGAAAATTAGAAAAATCTGAAAATGATTCAAATAGATAGCATTATATCTAATTCAATAGAAAAAGTCATTTTCAGATAGATCTGTGAGTTCCTTTTCATGATAGCGATTATCAAAAATACCCTTGCTGGAGACATCATAAATCACAACCTGTTGAAACGGAAGTGTGAAACTGACTTCAGGGTAATTAAGAAATTTTAAAACATAAGTGAAATAGATAGACTTATATTTATTTTACCAGAAAAGGTCATTTTACAGATAGATTTGTGAGTTCGTTTCTATGGCAACAATCATCAAAAATACCCTCGTTGAAAAAATATTTTGAAACCCTTCAAACAGGAAGCGTGGGACTGCATTATTTTAAAAAATCTAAACCTGAATCAAATGGATATTTTATTTTAACAGGAAACGTCATTTTTATCTCACCTGAGTCGAAGGCTCGTGTGAGCTTCTCTGATCAAAATGTGTCCGTTGTCCGTCGTCGTTGTCGGTTTCGTCGTCGTCGTAAACTTTTCACATTTTCATCTTCTTCTCAAGAACCGCTGGACCAATTTCAACCAAACTTGGCACAATCCATCCTTGGGTAAAGGGAATTCAAGTTTCTTCAAAGGAAGGTCCATTACCCTTTCGAAGGGGACATGATAGCGATATAGTGAAAATACATTGACAACTTTTAAAAATCTTCTTCTTCAGAACCACTGGGCCAATTTCAACCAAACTTGGTACAAAGAATTCTTTGGTGAAGGGGATTCAAGTTTGTTCAAGTAAAGAGCCATGTCCCATAAAATGGAAAATAATCGCAAAAATGTAAAAATAGGGTGGGTTCATTCGAAATCTTAACAACCGTTGGGCCAGAAGAGCTGGAATTTACATGAAAGCTTTCCTGTCATAGTGCTAATTCAAGATTGTTAACGCCATGACCCCCAAGTATAGGTTAGGGCCACAATAGGGGATCGAAGTTTTACGTGCGAATGTGTAGGTAAAATCTTTCAAAATCTTCTCGAGAAACACTGGGTCAGGAAAGCACAGATTTACATGAAAGCTTCCTGACATAGTGCAGATTCAATTTTGTTAAAATCATGACCCCCGGGTGTAGGATGGGGCCATAATAGGGGATCAAAGTTTTACATGCAAATGTATAAGGGAAATCTTTAAAAATCTTCTTAAAAACCACTTGACCAGGAAAGTACAAATTTACATAAAAGTCTCCTATCATGGTGAAATTTAAAATTTGTTAAAATCATGGTCCCCGGGGGTAGATCGGGGCTACAATGGGGATCAAAACTTTATATGCAAATATATAAGAAAAATCTTTAAATATGGGTCAAGGTAAATCAGATGAGCGATGTGGCCCAAGGGCCTCTTGTTGATATGTATGAGTCCGTTTCCATGGTAACGATTATTGACAACGTTATATCTATTAACAATATTAATTTTCATTCATGTGTCGATGCTCTCAGTGAAATTGAATAACAGACACGATTTATAATCTTCCATATCTGCTACATCTTTGAATATTTTATTGAACATATGTTTATGTTAACGGCAATCTAATAACACAACTTTATGACAAATAGAATGATTTCAGCTTCTTAATTGTCAGCTTTTTATATTCCATTACCACTTGCATATGGTCTTCATATTTCTGAACTGATTCGATACACAAGGACATGCTACGCATATAATCAATTAGTTAATCAAGGCAAGCTACTGACAAATAAATGAATCTCAAATTGGTTTCAACAGTCCTGTTTAAAGTCAGCATAATTATTTAATTTGCAAATATATGGGGTTGAATGCTGTCTAACGAATTTCATACCAATTGTTAGGCCTTTCTTGGCATACTGATTTTGGCTGTTGATTCTTTTTTACTAGTACTTAATCAGAAATATCGCCATAGTGTTTGTGACCGGTCAACAGGGGATGCTTACTCCTTCTAGGCAATTGATCCCACCCTTGGTATGTCCATGGGTCCGTGTCTGTCATTCTCATAACTTCCTATTGTTTATAGGATTTATGATATTGATCACTGTTTGTTAACTTCACTTGTTCATAAATTTGTTGCATGGCAATGTGATAATGTGATAATTGTACATTTATTTATCAACAGATCGACAAGTAGGGCTCTTCTCGTTGCAATTTTAACGTCGGGCTCCTTAGACTGAAAAAGTCGGAAGTAGATTCCACAACGTCTTTAGAATGAGTCGCACGTGCTTTTCCATTCAGATCTTCCATCAATACATCCATAGCGTCTCATTCGAAGGTCCGCCCCATTTAGGCGCCCCTTACGACAAGCAAGGGATACTGAGAACCTTTTCTAACAGATTTCCACGAATTTGTTCTAGAAGAATGTATTGGTTGAAATGCTTCTCTTTTCCAATTGCATATATTGACAACTATATAAATTTACCACACAATTGTTTTGATAATTGTGTCATACAATTAGTAAGAGAATTGTCATAGTATAACTTTATTATGACCATGTCATCAGGAAATATGTTTAATGGGTCCGTTGAAATAACAGATAGCCTTTTTGGTAATTAAAAATTATTTCCCCTGTTCACTAAACAAGGAGAGAAAACATTCATATCTAGCGATCAGTCATTAAAAAAAATGTTTTATTGAACATCAATCTGATTCTGCGCAAACGTATTCGGAAAGATGCTAGAGTTCCTCATTGACCATCTTCGTAATCTTTGGTGACAGTCTGTTAGAATTCCCATGGACATGAATTGTGCTATTTTGTTAGCTTACATGTTTTTATATTCTTCAGAGGTAGAATTTACTCAAAAGCTTCTACATAAGAAAAAAAAAGCTCTTGGTGTGACCTTCAGCTCGACATTTAGATATATCGACAACGGTTTATCTACATATATTAGCAATAATCATATTCAATTTTCATTCTGATGTCGAATTGATATATCCCAGTGAACTCGAAATAAAAGACACAACAGAGTATCCCACATCTGTTTTGTATTGAGATATTTTTTGAAGGGCAACAATTCAACTTTATGACAAACGGGATGCGTTCAGCTTCTCCACCGTCAATATCCCATATTTATGTAGCAATATTCCATTATCACCTACATATGGTGTTTATATCTCTCATCTGATTGGATGCGCATGAGCTTGTTTTGCTTATGATCAGTTTTTAAATCCAAGCAGACTGCTGACAAATTGGTGTTACAGGGGTTTCAACAGTCTTGTTTAAAGTCAGCATTTCGCAAAATCTCATGGTCGTTATAACTAATACATTATTGAGTTAAATGTTTAAATGCAGTCTGACGTGTTTCATACCAATTGTTAAGTCGTTTTGGCACACTGATTCTGACGACGGCTAACTCCGTTTACCTGATCAAGATATAGTGCTCACGGCGGGTGTGACTGGTCAACAGGGGATGATTACTCCTCCTAGACACCTGATCCAGCTCTGGTGTGTCCAGGGGTCCGTGTTTAGACTACGTTTAATTCTGTATTCCTTATGTTCCGAGATTGATCACTTTTCGTTATCTACACCTTTTCATGTTGATATCAGAAATACATTTCATTTTATGTCATGTATGACCCTGTCTTATCAGGCGTATCATGATACGATATAAAATGTGTCTTTTCTCTGACAGGTCTCTGAACTATGCGAATGGGTGAAATTCCGAAGGCCAGGGAACAAATTCAAAGGCAACGAGAGCGAAACTACTATTGCTCATTCGCTTTAAAACTTTGCTCACTCACTCCTTCAGAATGTCGCCCCTTTACTTCATCTTGTAATGAAGATTTAATATATATGGTCATTTGTCGGTGAAGATTTCTTCTAGGTAAGTCAACAATACTCTTTTCGGAAGAGAAGTCTCATAGAAAATATATAATTACATATTCAGTTTTAAACATAAAATAAAACATTTATCTTATTCTATATAATTCGAAATCGATCCATTAGATCTCGTGACCTTGTGCGTAGTAACCAGAATATTATTTATAAATAGAAATACGACACAATTCACAAACGTGGAACATTTCCTTTTATGACAACAAATCTAGTGTACACTCCCTTTTATGTTGTCCTTTCTTAAAATGTACACGAGCAAGTCTCTTTCTGAAAAAAAATATGAAAAATACAATGTTGAGAAATTGTAAAAGAAAACATTTGTCTGCTGTGAAAGTCGATTTTGGCAAAAGTAATGACTGGATTTAACCATTATAAAAAGCAATGACTGGATTTATCCATTATAAAAGTAATTACTGGATTTAAACATTATAAAAGTGATCACTGGATTTAAACATTATAAAAGTAATTACTGGATTTAACCATTATAAAAGTAATTACTGGATTTAAACATTATAAAAGCAATTACTGGATTTAAACATTATAAAAGTAATGACTGGATTTAACCATTATAAAAGCAATGACTGGATTTAAACATTATAAAAGCAATGACTGGATTTAGCCATTATAAAAGTAATGACATGATTTAACCATTATAAAAGCAATGACTGGATTTAACCATTATAAAAGTAATGACTGGATTTAACCATTATAAAAGCAATGACTGGATTTAGCCATTATAAAAGTAATGACATGATTTAACCATTATAAAAGCAATGACTGGATTTAACCATTATAAAAGTAATGACATGATTTAACCATTATAAAAGTAATGACTGGATTTAACCATTATAAAAGTATTGACTGGATTTAACCATTATAAAAGCAATGACTGGATTTAGCCATTATAAAAGTAATGACATGATTTAACCATTATAAAAGCAATGACTGGATTTAACCATTATAAAAGTAATGACATGATTTAACCATTATAAAAGCAATGACTGGATTTAGCCATTATAAAAGTAATGACATGATTTAACCATTATAAAAGCAATGACTGGATTTAACCATTATAAAAGTAATGACATGATTTAACCATTATAAAAGCAATGACTGGATTTAGCCATTATAAAAGTAATGGCATGATTTAACCATTATAAAAGCAATGACTGGATTTAACCATTATAAAAGTATAACTGGATTTAACCATTATAAAAGTAATGACCGGATTTAACCATTATAAAAGTAATGACTGGATTTAACCATTATAAAAGTAATGAATGGATTTTACCATTATAAAAATATTGACTGGATTTAAACATTATGAAAATAATGACTTGATTTAACTATCATACAAATAGTGACTGGATTTAACCATTATGAAAATAGTGACTGGATTTAACCATTGTAAATGTAAAGGCTGGATTTAACCATTATAAAAGTAGTGACTGGATTGAACCATTATAAAAGTTAAAACTAATGACTGGATTGAATCATTATAAATGTAATGAATGCATTTAACCATTACAAAATTAAAACTGGATTTAACCAATATAAACTTAATGACTGGATTAAACACATTATAAGCTTAATGACTGGATTAAACACATTATAAACTTAATGACTGGATTAAACACAATATAAACTTAATGACTGGATCTAACCGTTACAAACATCCATTATCAAGTTTATTTTTTCATTCTTATTTACATCTAGAAAATATCGATTTTCAAAGCATGTGATTTCTATATCTTAAAAGGAAATCGATGGAATACAAATCCTCTACAGAAAGAAATACATGTACTTTATCTTGATATCCTCACTATTTCAATGAATACACCAATACTTTGTGCTGCCATACCATGAAACTCCATCTCTCCATCTTACTTACCAGCTTAATCTTGCAAACGTAATAGTTTCTCTGAGAACAGCTCTCCACGTGCCAATGAAAGTGGTAAGTCTTCCAGAAGATACCGCATAAGTTATCGCCTGTCTTCTTATAAACTGGCTCGTATCCGAACCAATCAAATCCAAGGTTTTGTTTCCCTGAAAACCCCCAGTACCAATTGTGTTTCGTTGGATATAAAACTGTGTTTAGCCCCATCCATGCTCCTCGTATTACTACAAGCATGATTGATTGATTGATAGATAGATTGATTGATTGATTAACATGACACAACTTAGTTTTCTTGGAATTTCACACCAGAGAAATTTGATATGGATAAAAAGTGAAGGATACGTTTTGAAAATGAAAACTTTCAAATTTACTTTATTTAGTCAAAAAATGCAGTGTTAGTAGGGGAAAGTATGGGGGAGATAAAAACCCTGCTGAACTCGAACCCACGATCCACATATCAGCAGTGCACACATTAATTGACTGACTTACCCAGCTAGGCAAAAAAACCACAATAAAACGGATAAAAGAATAAAGAAATCTCGCCAACTTCCCATATTTATGTAGCAACATTTCATTATCACCTGCATATGCTGTTTATATCTCTCAACTAATTCGATACACAAGAGCTTGTTCTGGGTATAGTCAGTTTTTAAATCGAGGTAAGCTACTGACAAACAAGTTGATGGTACAGGGATTTCAACAGTCTCGATTGAAGTCAGCATTTCGCAAATTCTATGGTCGTTATAACGATCTAGTTCGTCAATACAACCTCGCATTGGGTCAAATGCTGTCTGACGTGTTTCATACCGATTGTTAAGCCGTTCTTGACACACTGATTTTGACTGCGGATAACTCCGTTTACCTGATCAGGATATGGGGCTCACGGCGGGTGTGACCGGTCAACAGGGGATGCTTACTCCTCCTAGGCACCTGATCCCACCTCTGGTGTGTCCAGGGGTCCGTGTTTGCCCAACTATCTATTTTGTATTGCTTGTAGGAGTTATGAGATTGATCACTGTTCGTTATCTTCACCTTGCATCTTTGTGTCAAATGCTGTCTGACGTGTTTCATACCGATTGTTAGGTCGTTTTTGGCAAACTGATTTTAACTACGGATTACTCCGTGTACCCGATCAAGGTATAGGGCTCGCGGCGGATGTGTCCGGTCGACAGGGGATTCTTACTCCTCATAAGCACCTGATCCCACCTCTGGTATATCCTGGGGTCCATGTTTGTCCAACCTTTATTTTGTATTCCTTATAGGAGTTATGAGATTGATCACTGTTGGTCATCTTCACCTTTCACAAATATTACTGATATTCATATTTCCATACATGTTTTAAACGAACTTATCAATTATGACATTGTGTTAGATTTATTCCTCCTCGAATTCAATTACCTTTCATGATGAAATGTAAATGAAACTTGATTTTCATCCCCAGCTTATCCATATTTTCAAATATGACGTCACAGAGTTGGTAACAATATAGATTTTCGAAGAGAAAGTTAAACAAGGTTCACCAGTCACATTGTTTTCAAATATATTCATACATAATCAATCTACATTACTACCAAAGTTCATCCCGAAATTCCGTACACTTCCCAAGATATGCATAAATGAATTCGGAAAAATACTTATTTTTTGGTCGACTTTTAGCTGGGTCTTGCCACTATACGACTAAACAGAATGTTTGAGTATTGCAACAAGCCATTACATAGAATGTACAGCGTTAGATATCATTTCTAAGCTGAATTTCGTACCCCTATTCATGAACTGAAGGCCATAATATCTCCAAGTGACTGAAAATTATTAAACCGTCTGCATTTTCACTTATCACAGCCATTTTGACCGGTGCCACTAACTACCCAAATTAAAATAATTATTATAAATCGTCAAACACCTGTGTTATTGTGGTTTGGATAAAAATAGACATAATAAGACATTTGCATCTTTATAAAGACTTGTTATTAGCATACTTTATGTACTATAATGATCTAAAATTGATACAAAATTAGTATTTGAGTCTCTAAATCGTTATGGTCTTTTCATCCTTTTTAGGTTATTAGCTGTACTGATCAAAATTGCCCCTTCGCTTTCTCTTGTGATGAAGATTTAATATGCCCCTAGGCCCATGATTAGGGAAAACGTCATCATGCTAGGAAGCTTCCACGTACGTTTCATCTTTTCTGGACCTATGGTCCTTAAAAAGATCTAAAATGCTCAAATTCGTTTCTCTTTTTGTCTTTCTTTTCTTCCTTTTTTCCTTTTTTATTTGCTTTTCTTAATCATCTTCGCTTGGAAATGGATATGACACTTCATTTGAACAAAACTGAACAGAATATACTCTGAGCCAAGAGTGGTTGAAATTGACCCGGTGGTTCTGGAGAAGAAGATGAAATAATGAAACAACTCCGATGACAACTCCGACAGACAACGAACACATTTTGATCTTTGACTTTGGTCTTTGGCTCAGGTGAGGTAAAATGTCAACATTTCAAATAGTTTTAGAAAAGAAACCATGCATACGGGTCGTATATGTCGACCAAGAATACTCTCATCTATTTGTAATATTGTGATATGACAATGAAGATGCCTTAATTTGATCATACAGCAGACCATAATTTCCAATCAAATATGCTTAGAAAAGTGATGATATTTGGCCACCTGAACGAAAGTGGCGAGAAACGCTTATATATGCAACATTGTACAAAATAAAGTATATTTTTCAACTCCATACCGGCAATGGTGACGTCTTCATATGAGTAAAAAAGTCTCAAGCGGGACGTTAAACAATACACAACCAACCAACCTTAAGAACACTTTAATACAAACACTTCCATTATTTACGTACAATAATGTAGCTTGAAATGAACCTTATGTATCAGTATCGTGCCAACACCTCGGTTTTAAGGTTTCATCGGAGAGACCCTTAACTTTCTCTTCTACGGGCAAGCGCGTGTTTCTATTAAGTTAACGCTTCAGCATACCTCGTGAATCAAGTCCGGTTCTCTCGCACACAAGGTGGTTAATATTACTATAATGTAGCATATATTTAATAATGGGAAATTACGATATTATCTCAATACATACTTTTATATGCCTTTAGCTGATTAATGATGTACGTGTTTTCATGAGAACTTTCCACCGTTGCCAGGAAACCTCCCAAACTGAAACATTTCATCTGTAAAATAAAGTTCACGTAACGTGAGAAAAAATACCAGTGAGGGGATTATTTACTAATTGAATGTTTTAAATACTGGCATTTTTATTATACATTCATATACTTATAGTATATTCTTCTTTACTGAACCCCTCCTGTCCCACAACAATTCGAATACTGAGTAAACTCACGACAATTTAAATACTAAAAAAACCACAATAATGCAAATACTAAAAACGTAGCACTGCTATTTTGCCATGAAATCAGAATCATAAAGGGTTCCAAAGTAAATTAGATTGAATGTTCATTAAATTCTAATCTTGATGACATTTGATCAAATCAATTCTAACTACCTTTAACACCTAGATTTATATTTAGGTATGCTTAAAAACTGTTCTTTATATCGTTAAACGTACTTAGCAGGTCTAAATTAACTGGTATGATCACACTTACAGATGCCAGATACCAATTCAATCGATCTCTGCTGAACAAATAACAGTTCCCATCGTACTTGTGCCAATATGGAGGACAGTCACCCTTTTTAAAATGATCGTCTTCATATTTGAATATCTTGTACTCTCCAACAATGGTATAGTCCTTTGGGGTGTGATCCACTACCTTACTGTATGTGGTATTTGTTGACTTGCTTGAATTTGTAGTTCTATTGTCATTTGAGAGCGATGTGTCGGCCAGAATATGCACATGAATGGCAGGTTTTGTTCCTGGTGTCTTTGCCTTGATCTTTGTGGTGGTCACCTTGGTTTTGGAGGCCTTTGCATCTTTTGAAGTTGATGGCGTCTTTGGATTCGAGTCTGGCTTCTTTACAAGTTGACTTGCTTTAGAAGGAGCAGTCTTCGCATGCTTAACTGTTGTGTTTCCTTTCGTGGAAAGTTTAGGCTTTGGTACATTGATAGTCTTTGATGGACTGCATTCTGTTTAAAAATATTATTTGTAGAAGTAATAAATTTTATTTGCGAAATGTTTTAAAATCACAAAGCTATCATTATCAAAAACAAAAAGCATTTCACTATATCCAATACACTTATACATGATGAACGGATTGAAATTATAGCAAAAATACGCATGAATTAAAACAAAAACGGCCAAATATAAACCAGAAAAATATCTTAAGGATACTCAACAAAGTATTTTACCTTCAATGACGGCAAAAGAAAGAACCAGAAGAATAAATGGCCACCTCATATTTATGCTCGATACTAATTTGTTATTTTGTTGGTAGATATTCCGACAGGGTGATATTCCTGCATAAATTTTTTCTACAATATCGACGCCCTAAAGATGTAATTTTATGAGTGAGTTGAGGCATGTCTTCACGTGAACTTGGTATGCTTGAACAGGTTAAGGGGCGGAACAGCTTCAACATTGACACGGACTTTCTGGTCCCGCAATAAAATCTACTTGTAGAAACACGAGTAAATATAGTACAGAAATAGTAACATCTGATAGTATAAGCATTTTTAAACAGCGAGTATATGTAGATTTATCAAATGAGGTGTGTTAGTAGGTATATAAAAGTCACTGCAGGCACAGTAAAACCACAACCAAACTCTACAATGAACCCTATTTTCTTGATAGGCATTGTGGCTGTCGGACTCGCCAGTAAGTGAAATCAATCTTGATTTACAATAGTCCATTTTACACTATAGTTGTGAAATCATCTCCTTTTTGCGAAAATGATTTTGCGGTTGCTTTTTTCTTCTTCTTTTAACATAATCGGTGCCCATTTGTATCAAATTGTGTTTCAAAATTTGCCATTGAAAGCTGAAATATTCCTGTTTGTTACTCTGCAGGCGCCCAGTATGGGATGGACGATTTCGATTCTGGTTTTGGAGGCGGCGGTAAATAGTCATCTATGATATACATTCCAGTACCGAACAAGAATTAATGATTGTTGTATTGATGTAAACAATGTTTAAATTATACTTATTGGATTTTTTTTCATTGCACATTGTATTTTGAACGCCTATTTTGCAGGTGGAGCGGCGTCTTGTAAGAACACACAATTCTGGAATGGAGAATCCTGCGTATCTCGTATGGTTTATTTTTACCTTTTTATCTATCTATATCATTTTTTTTTTTTTTTTTGTTAGACAGACGATAGAAATAAAATAAATTAATTAATGATTCTAAACCCGAGAAGCAAAACATACTTACATAAATATTTCACTGTGGAACAAATTAATCAAAGTGCGTTTACATTGAGAAGCTGTGATCTTGAAGCATACCCTCAGTACAGGCTTTCCCTCAGTACACACTCAGCATTTTTTCTTTAAATGATACATTTTATATGCAGTCCACTGTATCGTCACGTTGATATCCAAACCAAGTCGGCACCTTTCCGGTTTAAATCTAAAACAAACGTATTCTACAATAAATTAACAAACACATAACTGGAATGCTCAATTTTCGAATACAATGCTTTCGCTTACATTTCTTCTGTATTTTCCATATTGAATGATTGGATAAGTCAGATTACCTCATTTTATCCTTTGTCAGAACTTTCCTATGGCGGGGAATGTGCATTGGCTGCCTACAAAGGTCACGTGTGCGGAAGTACACTTCGGTGTAAAAAGAAGTGTATCTGTTCTCCTGGATATTTCTGGAACGGAAAAACTTGTCACAAGTGTAAGGCGTCTATTGTGAAGTGTACTGGGAATTCATAATCTTATAATTTAACATCAGGAAATGAATATTAGTGCAAGGAATACAAGATAGAAAAAACACTACGAATATTTGTATTCATAAAATACCGAATATATCTATTAAAAAAAAACAAATTACGTTGATATGTTACTAAAGTTTCCCTCTTTGAAATCTGCATTGTGTAGTAAGTTGCTAAATTGCTGACTGATTTTTCTTTAGATTTAGGAAACGGTGGTAAATGTAATGGGTATGTCGGTTACAAAGGCCGAGTGTGTCTCGGAAACCTCCGCTGTATGAAGGGTGTGTGTGGATGCAAATCACCATTTGTCTGGACAGGAACTAAGTGTGGACCCATACCAAAACGTGAGTTTCATCCAGAGCCATTTTATAAAGCACATTAACGCACCTGTAATATAAATTAACGCACCTGTAATACAATTGTTTTATTTTCAAATGCTCATAATAATGACCTCTTTAACGTCCACAGTACTAATTTAATATCAAGAAATGCTCTTTAGAATATGTGTATTATAATGAAGGACTTGTGACTGTTCGTCTCGGGAAGGACGTGTTTCTCCATACTCTTGACCTTCGTTCAAATTTCCAGGAAGATGTTCTTCTTCCCTTTATTCTATTCTACTGACACAACATATCATCTCAACTAACCACACTTTTTTTTTAACCTTAAACACTCGTTCATCAAAACACTACATACATGTAGATACTGTTTTAAAGGTAATTATAAATAATCATGTTGATGAGAAATACATAAATCATGTAATTATTTACATCTGCAGTAGCTGTTGAACGTGATTAATTAAGTCGCGTTGTAATGACCGTATCCAATTCCCTTTCATGGAATATCATTGCCTTGCTCAGTTTTGAAATACTTGAGTTTTCAGAGAAAAACATCCCAAATATATTCATGTCGTACACATCAGATTCGAGATCATGCACATGCATACCTGCTACACCACTTTATTATTGCTACCAATTCATTTTCGTTGTTAAAATAGTGAAAATAAAGACTCCAGCGAAAATAAAATAGGCATAAGGTTTTGATACTGTAGAAATATAAGAGATGAATTGAAGGGTACAGAAAATTACTAAGGAGCAGCATTTTATATATTTCAGTCCCGGGTTCTAACTACAACGAACCATCTTATGGCGGGCCATCTTTAGGTGGTTCAATGGGAGGTGGTCACCATGCCGGATATGGCGCCGCCCCACAATACAGCAAATTTGGGTACGCAGCAGCTAAGGTTGTGGCTGGACAATGTCCTTATGGGTGGAGTCTGTACCACGGAAGCTGTTACTATTTCAGCAGAGACCAGTTGTCATGGTGGCAGGCAGAGGTATTGTTTTCGATGAGGATTTAGAATGATTATTGAAACGTTTTTCCTTCTTTTCAATATTCCGTTTGAGAGTTTTTCACTCATTTAGGGACATGTAGGTGAAGATGTCCATAAAAAGGTGGATATATTACAGAACTGTACGAAAATAAGAGAGTGAACGATCCGCATTAGAGTCAAAATAATCAGTACATAATGTGTCTAAAAATCGTCTTACATTTACAAGGTCATAGGTCATTTTAAATCTTCCAGCATTCAATTTCTATCACTGAATGGCTTTGCACTGCATTACATGTGTATCCTTTTAACCTGCAGTTTTGGTTTAGTAGACTAGATTCTGCATGATGTTTTTGTAACAGTTGGTTGTTTTTCATGCATAGTACTTCTAATAGTATTTACTAATTTACTTGGCTTTACTATTTTAAAGATGAAATGTGCTAGTCAGGGAGGATTCCTCGTCATGATCGACGCAGCTCATGAAAACACGTTTATACGGCGCTATCTCGCTGAATACAGAAGTAAGAAGATATGAAGACTTTCATATATCAAACATCTAAATATGAGAAATTTTCGACATGAAATGGATTGGTGACATTTATTCTTTCGTATATAATTATTATGTTTATACATACATCATAAATATACAAATATCAAAAGCAAACATCATGAAGTAACTATTGAGAATGCCGTTAGTCATAGTACATGTATATTCATTTTGTAAAATCTTACAGTAACCGGCGGCGCCTGGATGGGTTTGAATGATTGCCTGTTTCCCAACAAACACCGATGGATCTGGGGCTTTAGCAAGAAGCGATGTCACAAATTTGACTGGTACGGACAGGAACCAGTTTACCATGCCAAAGGTGACTGGAATTGCGGTGCATTCTGGGAATCTTATCAATATCACTGGCATGTTGATAGCTGTGCGAAGAGAAATTACTATGTCTGCGAAATGAAATTGGTATGGGTTTACAATTTCACTCTATCAGTAGTATTATGATTCTAGCATAACTGTATTTACAAACACGTGTATTCATCTGAATTTTAGCTTTTAATAGTATAAACCATATCATTTATTTGACTAAATCTCTTAAATTGAGCTAATTATTTAACTTTAAATATTCTTATTTACAACGGCTATAAAGTACATGTGTAAGATGTGTTTGAAAGGGAAATTCATGAGAGTATCCAACTCTTTCAGAATTGTATCGATTGCATTATATGGTATTCAAAGCATTTCATTCTACACCTTTCAGGGCAAACCTTGCAGATGCCAGTATTAAATCCTGTAATGTTATTTTCTATATTAAATATGGACACTTTCTTACAAGAGTTATTTATTCAGTATGTATTTTCATGGAATGCTCTTTAGAATAGTATAATGTTATGAGATTGATCACTGTTCGTTATCTTCACCTTTCATAATAGAGGAACTGATCACTCGGGAGATACATTTTTTCTCCATACCCTTGCCCTCCCTTGAAGGTAGATAAATAAGGTGATAAATTTCATAAATTCTTTAGAGATACGAAATCCATAACAGAGCAAACATGGACTACTAGATGTTGTATCAGGTGCCTAGGTGGAGTAAGCATTCCCTGTCGACCGATCACATCCAAAATAAACCCCTTTTTCTCGATCGGTAGTAATCCTCAGTCAAAATCAATATGGAAAGAATGGTATGAAACGTACGATATATTCTACAGTGACGTTGCAATTGAATGCATTATAATGAAGATTTTAGCTTAACAACAAATAACACAATCTTGGGAAATCAGACAAGCATTGATTCCTTTGGATTACAACAATTCGTTTTGCTCATCTCAAACTATAGCTTTGATACATGTACATGTATAAGTAAAGGACGTTATATAAAGTCACCACGTACAGCACAGGTACGTAAGAACGGGTTTGAGCAGAACTACCTATAGGAGATCCCCCCCCCCCTGTTCTTTCTATTCCATTTGCTTGTCAAGAATTTTCAGGCAATTGTGAAGTTAGCGTCATTTCCAATCCCCAACCCCCATATTGATAAAACGCTAGTACGTTCCTGCAACACGAATGTCGTGAAAACTCTGTATAATCGTTCTGAGTGTCGCCTGGAGACCATGACTTGACTTTATTTATTTGTGAGTTTAGTCAGCTTTCTTCAGCAACCACTTAGTGATACATTGTCGAACATTAAACTATATGCACGGTGTTATCACAGAATTCAATGCCCTAGTGAATTTGCTTCGAACTCGACTTCACATTATCTGCCTCTTGACGAGTGGAATGCTTTTGCCATATGCATGCAAAAAAAAATATCGGAAGAAATGCGATCAAAGTTCTCTGTTATCTAATTCTAAGAAATTCCTATTATGTAACACCATACAACACTAAAAGCCATGTTTGCATGTAAATTAAATTTGTACATACATGTATTTCTATACAAATAAAATCCTTTGGGAGCAGCCCACACTAGTATTACATAAGGCTTTTTTATTCTTCCTACGTGCACACTAGGAAAAGCGACTCACACGTTATCCACGCATATTCCTCTTTGTTGGAATAGCATGCATATGTAGTGCGATACTCATACGAAATATCACATATGCAAATATAATGCCAATTTAGTTGCATATTATACATGCTAAAACATGCCAATTTTATGCAAAAAATAGTTTGTATCATATTTTATCATATATAATAGTTTTCGGTTATCGTCAACAAATCTTATAAAACATAATTTTGTACATTTTTCTTGTTTTACACACATAAAATTGATAACGTCAGTTAATATTATCAGTTTCTGTCAACTTCATTTACTATCCCAATCGTGCTCTAAATCACACATTATATATCTCTGATTGTAACCACCATATGTCACTGATGTTCGCATTACACGACCGATCACGTCCAGATGACTTCCCTGCAATAGTTTTCATGGAAACTATGTGAATATCCTACGGCTCACTTTTCGTCTTCTTCTCATGCGAAATATTCGCGTGAAATTCATGCGAATTTCACATGAAAATCACGCGAGTCACTTTTCCTTTCCATATCATCTACTCTGCATCATTTTAAGAAGTTGAGCAATATCAAGATCATATTATCTATTTATGCGTCCTCTGTAAAGTAATACAGGTACTTACATTGTCAATGTAAACCTTTGTTGTAAAGTAATACAGGCATTTACATTATCAATGTAAACCTTTGCTCTAAAGTGTTACAGGTACTTACATGATTTGACCTTTCAACTTGACACAATTACTTATGTATTAGAGAATATAAATATAAGAAATAAATGTCAGGTTTATTTATACCATCCTCTTACTAAGTTTCCAGTGATATGAGTTTTCTCTATATTCTACTCTTTGTTATTAACCGGTCGCGATAGCTCAAGGGTTTACAACCTTGGAAGTCGTGAGTTTGAGCCCTGCTTGTGCGTAAACATAGGCAGTAATTGCTACTTTTAAAAACGAAGGTCCCGTCTCGTGGCAGGCGTTCACACACTCTTACTATTACAGCCGTAAGCGCTAAGCATAGGTCAAAATTTGTGGTATTTCACCTACAACTACTGACGCAAAATTCTCGACGGGGCGTAAAACAAACAAACAGCCGATGAAGTAATTCGAGTTCTGATTTCGTTGAGAAGAGCATTCTTTCATTAAATAAGGGAGACAAGAACAATGAAAGCTGGAGGTCATTTCTGTATAACAGCCTTCGCAGAATATGCAAATTTTCCCGAGTTGTCATTGCTTTTATCACCCCATAACACTAACAACCTAAAAGTTTTCCTTTAACATTCCTGGAGAAAATAAAACACTAGTGCTAGTTAATCCAATAATACTTTTCGTTTGAGGCATACACATTGTACATAGTGTCCGGATACATAATGATAACTTTATTTGTACTTAAATCTATTCCGTTATCTTGATCAATCGGGTTAATGTTCTCCCTACGACACGTTTTCCTAAGGTTCATCACAGGGGAAAACGATATATTTCTTCAGTTATTGATTATTTTACTTAGGCGTGGAAATAAAAAAGGATTAAAGGCTTCAAATGAAGTAAATGGACTAGAAGGCAGATATGATATAGGGATATTACCTGCGACAGATTGCGTGTTACAGCAAATATGGATATTGGTGGAAATGAACCGAGCAAGGCCGTACATCAACAGCATTTTCTCCGAACTAATGTTATCTTGAACAACTATATTAGAAAGCAGATTTGATTTTAAACGTGTCCTCAGTTTTGCACGATTGGGACGATTCTGTAAAAGATGTTTTACTTTCTGAACTAAATACACTGAAGAAATTTAATTTTTAAGATCAATTGTTTTTCATTTTCATTTTTCTCTTCACAAAAGTAATCTTGGTCCCCCGATTCACATTCTCTCTCATGAAAGGTGAAGATAATGAACAGTGATCAATCTCATAACTCCTATAAGCAATACAAAATAGAGGGTTGGGCAAACACGGACCCCTAGACACACCAGAGGTGGGATCAGGTGCCTAGGAGAAGTATGCATCCCCTGTAAGCATCTAATGACCCAACTATAAAAAA
Organism: Ostrea edulis; assembly: GCF_947568905.1. NCBI lineage: Eukaryota > Metazoa > Mollusca > Bivalvia > Ostreida > Ostreidae > Ostrea > Ostrea edulis. The sequence continues at coordinate 66,084,354 of NC_079166.1, read as the reverse complement.
ACAATTAGAATTTCGTACTTCCTACAGCCTAATGTATGTAATGTAGTGTGAATATTGCTTCAATAAAATATCATCTTGTAATATGCACGTGTAATATACAAAAATACTGTGTATGCAAGGCTTCACGATGCCTCCATTTGTTAAAGAAATGCCGTCGTAAAAGCAAACTTTGCTTCTATGTTTTGAAATTGGCTAAAATCAGAATTCTACGTATTTGCTTTAAATTTGTTTAATATCCACCAGTTTATAAAGTAATGCAAAGATACGCAACAAAATAAGTTAGGAATCAAGAACTAGTTTATAGTTGCAAAGATATGTTTCAGGATTTTATATCAATTTGTGTTTTTCGTATATATCATAAATGTGAGAGCTAAATCTTGATATGGAAGACTGTTGAGGACAGCACATAGAAAGGCGTTTTTTATTGCATTTAAACGCAATTATCATTGCGGCTAATCGCTAAAGATTGCGTTTAAACGCAAAAAATATTTATTGCGTTTTTAAAAACACAAAATTTTGCGATTAAACGCAATGATTAAACGCAATACTCTTAGCGTTTAACGCAATCATTTTCATACACATTATATATATTCTTGTGTCAAACCGTTGGATGTTAAAATGTTGTAGCACGAATGACGACGCTAAGTAAAAACAACGTACTATACAAGACCGGTAATATACCATGTACCAGTATTTAACTATACACAGCGGTAATATACCAGTATTTAACTATGTAACTCTACAAGTCTAGTTTTAATTTTGGAGAGAAAAAAAAGATAACGTATTTTGGTTTGGGGTTTGTTTTTTTTTCTCCTTGCTGTTAAGCGCATGCATTTGTAAACTTTATACCTGTACCGAACCTCATGTGTCACATATATGATTTGAGTGACTATAAACGAATTTCAATTTGGTGGGTACTGTGGTCAGTTGTTGTTTTAGAATTAAAATGTCGCTCATTAGAGTTACCATCTCCGCTTAGTGCCAGGTGGTAACGGTGGAATACTACTCCTAGAGGTCGACGTTTCTGTTATTTATAGAATCAAAACAAAGTAGAACACGAAGATCATTACACAATAAATATATATTCTTTTCCCCAAATAACCCTGTCTTTTTTACATTTTATACATAAAAGTGAATATTTAAGATCTTTCTAATTTCCTGCTTTATATTAGATCCTACCAATACTGCACTCCTTGATAAAAAAAAAAAAAGAAGGAATATTTCAACTTTTTCGCCGAGGCCTCGATCGCCATTTTTCATTTCTGGACAGTTTTTCTAGCTATCTATTATCATTATTGCACTGAGATAACTATTCCAATGGCGAGTTGCAAAAGAAAATACAGGGTGTCCCAAAACATGCGTTACACTTTTAATCATCTATAACTTTATCAAAACAAAAGCAATTACAAAGATATTTTGTCAACATCTAGTTTATTAATATAAATTTTATTTGACAAAATTTCGGGAAATTCTGTTAAATAGTCAGTTAATTATGACGTCATAATGACGTCATCCCATTTTCAAGATGGAACCTTCATGTGAACAGCTGGCAGAAATTGTCAAACTTTACTATGAGTGTAAATCTGCTACTTTAGTCATTAGAACCATGAGAAAGCAACATCCTGGAATGAAAGTGCTCAACAGAATGCTAATTTACAGACTTGTGAGGAAGTTTGAAGTTAAAGGCACCACAAATGACACAAGACGCAATTCTGGTATTGGGAGACCAAGGAGTGCCCGTACCAAAGAGAACATTGATGCCATTGATAGAGTTATTGCTGAAACTCCACAAAAATCAGTTAGACGGGTATTGCATGAACTGAATGGCACCGTTAGCAAATCTAGTATTCATAGAATGCTCAAATTTGATTTAAAATTGATTCCATACAAAATAAGTGTGATGCAGCATTTAAAAGAGACAGACATTAGAAGTCGTTTAGAGTTTACCCATTGGATTTTAAGTAGACCCGACTCTGAAAATTTTACAGATGCCATATGGTTTTCCGATGAGGCCCACTTCCATCTTAATAATGTTGTCAATAAACAGAATTTTAGATTCTGGGGTTCGGCGAAACCCAATTTTTATGTGGAAAAACCTCTTCACTGTGAGAAAGTTACTGTATGGGCTGCATTAAATTCAAGCGGAATAATTGGCATTTTTTTCTTCGAAGACACCGAAGGCGATGCAGTGACGGTAAATTCTGAACGATACTTAAAGTTAATGAAATCAAAATTTCTACCAGCTCTTAGACGAAAAGTTGTAAATTTCGATAATGTGTGGTTTCAACAGGACGGTGCTACGCCACACACTGCAGGTTGTGTTCTTCAGTGGCTTGACAACACGTTTGGTGATCAATGCATTTCTTATCGTACCGCAAATGTTTGGCCACCGCACTCCCCCGATCTGAACCCCCTTGATTTCTTCTTGTGGGGTTATCTAAAAGACAGAGTGTACTCTCCTTCCCCACAAACAACAAAAGACTTAAAAACAGCAATTACACGAGAAATAAGATCAATCTCTGTTGATACATGTAAAGCTGTGGTAAAAAACTTGAGAAATCGTGTTCAAATAATGTTAAAGACAAAGGGACGTCATTTGGAACATATGTTGTAAAATGACATATATTATTCCGAAGAAAGTTTTTGGTGATTAACAAGGAATCTGTGACAAATGTATGCATTGACAAAAAATTTAAATCCTTTTTGTTATATGTTGTAAATTTCATAATTGTAACTTAAGGTATTAAAATTTTATAACAGTTTAAAAGTGTAACATATGTTTTGGAATCATTTTTTCAAAAAATCAAATATCATGTCTCTTCATCTCATTCATCAAAACTGAATTAATAAAAGAATTGGCTTCATGACCAGACCTAGGGTATGCTAAATTTACCTAGAGAAGCTAGTGTGCTAAATTAAACTTAATATACAGCACAACCAACCGCAAGACATCTGACCTACTGCCCGAATTGAATAGTGACCTTAACCTAATATCTGAATAGACCAGTAGGTGTGTCGAAGCTTAACTGGCTGCCCTGTAATCCCTCATAGGCTGTTTAGCAGCTGGAATGACAAGAGTGATACAAGTTTGATATTTATTTTTCACAATGTGTTGAATCTATTGTTTGAGCAGAATGAAAAGTTAACTCGTTCCCCGTTAGGCGGAATTGTAAGAGGCAAGATAGTTCGAGCCAGGTTTATTTCGTAAACGGTAGGAACTGTATTAGCCAATCTTAATTAATTGTGGACTATTTGATATGCACCAAATAATCTTGATTATTGTCGCACAAATATCTTTTAATTGTCATCTTGAGTGACGAATTTCTGATGGAGACTATCCTACAGCTATATGGATAAAGTGTCACTGCAAGAATTAATGGAAAACAAACGTGCATTCGTCAATTCACACCTAGCACGTTTCGAATAATTCAATTAGTTCCCGGAGAGATGCGATTCTCTTACCCGGGGATGCAATTCTCGTGCCAAAAATTAAGTAACGCAATTGGTCAGTTTTATTTTCAGGAATAGATATATAAAATCGTATCAAAATAATTCAGTCAAACCCCAAAAATATCTCAGTATGGGAACCTGCGTCATTTTTCAAGACATAATGGAGGACACCAACATTCAATTCATTGATCAGAATCCTCCCGGTAAAACGATTCAAAATCTAATTTCTGACACAAATGGTAGGTTTCATTTAATATTACACAATTTCAAACTTACAAAGAATCGCATGGAGTCAACCCAGCAAATCTCCAATCACCAATACATGTTTACTGTGAATTCTCATAAAATTTATCAAGTCTTGATTGCATATCAAATCCCATGTGAAGAAAAAAAATTCCAGAATCCAGTTCGATTTCATTATTTACAAATATTCTATATTATATAAATTGCAGGTTTTCATGGTTAAATCACTTCCGGAAAGCGTCTGCGAAACGATACTGAAGCTGCATCATGATGGCGTAAAGTCTTGCTAAATTTCCCACCTCACCCAAGTATCTCATGGATGTGTGAGCAAGCTTCTAAACCGGTATCAAAATACAGGATCGATAGCTCCATCTGTTGCGGGCGGATCCAAACCCATAGTATCTACTGACGTCGTGGTGGACATGGTCGTCAAGTATAAAACAGAAAACCCGGAGATATTTGCGCGCGAAATCAGACTACTTCTTATCCAAAATGGCATCTGCTTTGAAGACAATATTCCCACAAACTCCCCGTCGAGGCCGCATTACTTGTGGACAAATAAACTCTAGCGGAAGTTTGAATGTTCCCAGTGCAAGTTCTATTAATAGAATTTTACGACGGAATGACTTATGAGCGAAATCTCTACCCACGAGATCAAAACATGGTAGAGAGGTTCAACACGCTATCAGGGATGAATAACTTTAAAGGAAATAAAACCACCTGCAAACGAATTGCAGCATTTCAGTTGCAAGACCTTAGTGTCGACATAATATCATAAGCTGGAAACAATCCATTACTGCAATAACACGAATGTGAGGACAATACCATGACGAACCCGCATAGGTCCAAAAGACAGAAAACTCTATCGGAGTGATTGCTCAACAAATACAAAGAAACAGGATACCTCAAAACTTTAGGAAAACGCAGGCGAAAGATCCCGTCCCAATTCAACCTCAAAAACGCAGGCGAGAGACCCCGTCCCAATTCAACCACGAAAACTTAGGGGAAAGAGCCCGTCCCAATTCAACCACGAAAACGCAGGCGAGAGAGCCCGTCCCATTTCAACCACGCAGACAGAAGATTCATCATCTGAATTCCATCATTTCAAATGAAACCAGCTTGTCACCTTTGCATCACAAAACGGAAAGAAAATTAATCAGGGGCCACAAGAAACAAAGACGTCACAGGCAGCTCAACCCGGGAATACGTCACTGGCAGCCCAGGTCTCAAACTACATGTACCATGAAATAGAGCAAAATTCGCCTTCAAGAGCCCTTGTTTTAATTTTCAGATTTTATTACCATGGCAACCAAATTTCAAAAATAATGTATAAGTTTCTTGAAAGTACACATGTAAAAGTTTTTAAAGGTCCATGATGAAATCTGCTGCTAGCCTGGAAATGGGTTGAGATACCCTCAGGCACATGCCATCCTGGAAGCCGGTAAAAAATCAACAAAAATGAGGAAAATATACCCATTTTCAACCACTCGTGATTCAGAAAAAAATCCCAGTATAATGACAGATTTCAACTTTCAGCAAATATTCTAAGCTTTCCAACAGGACCAAATTTGCAATAGAGTCCTTGAAGCATTTTCGAGATATTTTACATCAAAGATGCAGCATGCTCTTTTCAACTTGGCGTTCAAAGTGAAAGTAGAATCGCCCGTCTATAAGTCAAACTCTCATACATCTCACAGTCACAGTTTCGAATCCCATAAAAAGGCACTTGATCAAATGTAGAATGGTCACCTCCCTATATTAATACAGATGTCAACAACATTGAATTCGAAACTATTTAAAGTCTATAAAATACTCTTTTAACATATTTACACTTTAATAGCTTCGCATTGGCAATTCGCAAGATATATTGAAACTTCAACCCGGGATTACGTCACAGGCAATTCAACCCGGGATTTTACAAAACATTACTGCAAACCCCGAAGAAAACAAAAACATGAGCAAAGAATCAAAATCTACAGAAGATACTAGTGCAAACCAAAAATCTTTCCAGCCTTTCTCTATCTTGGACCCAAAGTTCGGATGTCGCCAGCACCTCCCGAGCTGCTCTGTGTATTAGGACTAACAAAATATCAACAAACGACAGCCCCTTTTGCACAGAAAAGTAATACAGATATCGAAAATAATACCCAGTGTGATTTTACAAACAAGCAGATTTTTCATTCAGCCGGTTCAGATGTTAAAGCAGTCAATGAGAAATATTCCCCTCTGCAAATTTATGAAAGCACTCCGTTTATTCAGCAACTTAGCTATTCTGATACATCGACTGTCTGTGATGACAAACCTACACAGCCGACGCGTCTTTTCAACGTGACCTTGAAACATTCTCTGTTGACCTCGGTACGACCCCTGAATCTGACTTCTGCAGTGACCATGATTCGGTCCTAGATTCTATCTGTTACTCTTCTTATCAAGTCACTGATTCCATATGCAATGAGTCGCCATACAGTATTGGTATTGCATACTAATATGTATTTATAAAGGTGATCTGATTCTCAGGTTTGAGCTGAAAATTCAATTACGTATTTTTTGTTGCTCAATTATTGAGAAATTTGATATCGGGTACTATTTATTTCACATTCATAAGAATTTTCATTCCATTTTATTGTTAGTTCTATGTAATTTAGTTACAAATACACTACATACATTCATCAGAAATGTATTTGATTTACGGGTGTTTTGTTGATCGCAATTATCTTTTTTTTATAATATTTACGTAAATGATTTTTCGTTTGACTCTAAATACTAGTGATTAACCACAATGTTTATGTAAATATATCTTAATTCTAACCTTGTATCATGAAGATAAAACTCAATAACGACTGAAACGTACTGAGAATGCATTTATTGTTGTAGAATCCATCGATTTAAATAAACGCACTGAAGGTAGTCGGATATCTTAAATAGGCGAGATCGCTCTGCTCGATCCATTCACTTTCCAAATTTCACTCATTCTAACAAAATACGCCACAACTGCCATACAATATTGAGTAAAGGGTGTGGACATGCACAAAACACACACAAAGTATACAACGTCAAAGATATCAGCTAGGCCACGAAAGAGACCGGACCACACTGACATCATGTATTTTGTATATCCCTTCAGGACAAGAATTTTTCATTGTGAAGTCATACTTTCAGATAGATTAAAGTAAAATAAGTAGAAACAATTTTACGCTGAACAAGATCTTTATCATGCCACATCTGCTGCGACATGGAGCCTCGGTTTTGCGGTCTCATCCGAAGGACCACCCTATTTAGTCGCCTCTTACCACAAGCAAGGAGTACTGAGGACCTATTTTAACCCGGATCCCCGTTTTAAACGAGACTGTTGAAACCCCTGTAACATCAACTTATTTGTTAGAAGACTACTTCGATTTAGAAACTGATCTTACGCAGAACAAGCTCCTGTGTGTCGAATCAGTTGAGAGATATAGAAACACCATATGTGAAGTTAACGATGTAGAAAATGAAATCATCCCGTTTGTCACAAAGTTGAGTTGTTAGTTTGGTGTGTGTTCAATTAAATATCTGAGATATATATATCAATCTGATAAATGAGTGGTCTCCCCTGACACAGCCAATAGAAATATAATTAAACATTTGTTTGATTAAATGACATTGACTACTTTCCTTTTACACCGAAAACAAGAAGTGTACTAATAGACTAAAACCCGGCATAGTGCTGAACATTACATTTTGTTTTATACAAAAGTACATGTACATTTATTGAGAACATCAATTCGCACTGAATTAGAAAAAAGGTCATAACCAGAAAATGTCAACATGTATAAAGAATGATGGGAATGGGGGTGGGTAAATTCCCTCGCGATGTCGTGTGGTTGTTTACAAATGGATGTCAGTGACGTGATACTGGTGCACGTGCTACAAATAGATAATTATTTTGATGATCGTTTGTCTCCGAAGGAGTTAAATGTTAACCCAAACAGACCCTAATTAACCCGTCCTAAACATTATATTACAGATAGCTTTGAAAATATCCTATATCCATTGGTTAGGTTGGAATGAAGAGGTTTGTAAAAATATAAACCAAATAAATATCAATAAACAGCATTTTACACTCACTAAATGAATACAAATCTTTCAAATCCATCGCCTTGCTTTGCATTTGATGGTCGTTTTCTTGATATAATTCACACCGAATTGAAACACCACTGCGTACTTCATTGTGATTTAATTAGACGAAATACTATTGGTGATGATTCTTGTGGAAAAGAGGGACGGACAGGCATACCATTACTTTGTTGTATGAAAAAATATTCTAATACTCCAAATCATTTTTTTTCAACTGTCTATTTGACTTGACTTAGATTTTATATACACTTTTTACTTTGTGTCAATAATTTGTCTATAGAGCGGAACCACAGCATCACTGCTGTTGTACACAAATTTATTGATGAATCTTGTAGATTCAAACATGTAGAACTCTCATATAATTTTACAGTGCTACGATTCCTTAGTATGATAGGTCTTTGCTGTATATAAGAAGGGACTAGTAAGTTGTCATAACTTGTTTCGGATCCGTTTGATGTTTATCAACAAAATATGTTCACAACAAACTAGGGTATTTTTTTTTTCATTTCATTTCATTTCCAATTTATATCAAATTAAAAATCGATTAAAATTATATGATCATGGGTATAGGGTTATAGGGACGTTTAGAGTTATAGGAACGTTTCTCGAATTTTTCATCAAAATCATTCTCATAGAAAATCAGTAAAAATGTGCTCAAGAGTATGTTCACACCCCTTCCCTTTCCTTCGCTCAATCTCTCAAATTGTTTCCTAGCAGACATGTGCAATTGCGTGTATTTAGATATATTACCTCGTCTTAAAATCTTACAAGACCTCACTACCAAGCAAACATGTCTCTGACCTTGTTTGGCTGTTCTTACCAATTTTCAACAATACAATACTGAACAGGGGTTAAGATTGTGTTTTCTCTGGCGTCGTCACCCGGAGATGATGCAAATGCATGGCAAAAAGATATTTTAAATGAACTGTCAGTGGATTTGAGGCCATAAACACGTTGGTCACCCACTGCAGATATTTATATACCGCCTATACAGAAGTACAAAATGAAACAAACAACTTCATCTTGATATTTCAATTTAGCTCAAACATGGCATACTTTTGGAGCGACTTCGGTTCGAACCTTAGTACGAACTCAGGCTACCCGACTTGCAACCGAACGAAGAGAGTTTCTGACGTATTGTGGCATTTGAATTCTAGTCAACTAACCCTGTCTTCCACGAGGGTAAATGTGATAGCAATATGTCGGTCTTGTAATGATACAGCGCATGTGTCAGATTTGAAACGATGGATGTGATTGGTTGGAGTATTTTACATGGGAGTAAGAAAGAGCATTGTAATATTTACCCTACTAATTCCACTGAACTGGCCCTAGATGTTTAATCAGGGCTAATTTACGACTTCTCATCTAGGGCGACTTCGATCGTACCCAAGTTAATAGGGTAAATATTCCAATAATCTTTCTTACTCCTATGTATAATACTCCAACCAATCTCATCCATCGTTTGCAAAATGACACATGCGCAGTGTCATTACAAGACAGACATATTGCGAACACAACCATCGTAGATGGCATGGTTAGTTAAGTAGAGTTCAAATATCACAATACGTTATATAACAGTCGAAACTCGGGTACGAACAAAAGTCGCCCCATGTGAATTGAACCCGGTACCATAGTAACTTTATATATCTTTTGCGCGCCAAACAGTATTCAGCCTAGTTTCCTGTAGGTTTATACGAAACGGAGACACGTTTTTGAATAGCACAGAGTGGCGATGTAGTTATCGCCAGTTCTTGCCCGGTACTTGTTGTCAGTTCTTGTGCGATACTTGTTGCCGGTTGAAGTATTACTTTGCAGAGCTTCAAATCCTAGACGAATTTCGGTGTAGGTCAGTTGACCTTAAATTGGTTTGAGGAAGTCAATAACCTATAGTTTGAACAGCTATTTGTAAAATTGTTGCTCTTTTGAAGCCGATGATAAGCCCAGCAGTATTTCGAAGTTATGTTCACACTGAATGGTCATATGCAAGTCTATTAGAATTGAAATATCTTAAAACCATTTTATATCCAATTATTCTACACTTAATTTTGATCATTCATTCCTAAGAAGACTTACTGAGTGTCGGACTTTTCCCTGCGTCAATCCACCTTCACCCGAGGTCTGTACTGTTCCTCTTAAATCAAAGTGTGGTAATCCCCATTTTCCTTGTGTTTGTATCCTCCTCCCTTATTCTTCGCCAGACCTTCGAGCCCCCCCCCCCCCTTCTTTGCTGTCTTGGATTCTCTGGTGATAATGAATGGATCTACATAGATTATGTGTAACTATGACTTTTCCAATCCCACTTCCGCACCTCCATATTTCGCGGGATTTTGTTAGTACAAAGAAACGAAATGCTACAATTTCTAAGCACATGGATAAGCAGTAATTCATTCTAAAAATCTCAGATCAGAATGACAATCTGAGTAGGTATATTCGTTACCTTTATTCTGCCACGTTCCATCAAAGGTATACATATATATCAAATGCACTTGTAAGTCTGTGATATAGAATTGCGTGTAATAACTTTCCTTATAAATATGGGTCAAAAGTTAGACATTTACCTATATACATGTACATATAATTTCATATACATCATATTTGAATTTTGAAAATTTAAAAAAAAGGAAATTCAAATTCTAGTACTTTTTCAAGATACATGCAGATCATAATCGTTAATTGGAATAATTTTGTGATTTAACCATACCTTTTTTGTATCTAATTGATATTTTCCCATGGCTGTTATAATATCATTTATAGAGGTCCCTGACAAATAATTTCATTAACATAAAATCGAAATGATAAGTGATATCTAAAACCTCATACCATCTGTTCACTCATTATTAAAACATATAAATTCATCGAGATGGACAAAATAAGTATAAAAGTGAGAATAGGCTTGATTTTAGTGTCTAAGTTGCTCAAAATGAACTGTCTGCAGATTTTGTGTTCGGCCTCTGTAACCATTATAGTAGGTAAGGTATTTCTGTTCACTTCTGGGTCAATCCAATGATTTACTAGTACTCATTTTAATGAGGGTGTCAATTTCTCAATCAGTGGGGAGAAAGTCGTTAGAGGTTGCTTGCAATAGAAATCAAAACGTTCATGAATCAAAGGTTTAATCCCGATTCGGCCCTATACATTCAAAGTTATTATTTATGATGGGAAATCCCACGTCATTTGTGATGGTAAGTTCCGCCTGAGTGAATTAAATAGAGTATGTTCCTTCGCCTCTGTAGCGAAATAAACAGTGATGTACAGTTCACGCATTGATCCTGATTGCTCGAGAGGATAGCTTTTATACGTGTTCACTAAATTACGTGAAAGTCAAGATCGAATCGGAGCAACTGTTTGATTTTTTGGGGGGTTTTGTTTTTCCTTCGATAAGCTTTGCTGTGATTTGTCTTTTATCGTAGAATGCTATAAACTATTTTGAAAACACTATAAACAGTCTATCGTACTCGCGTATTGACAGTAACGAAAGTTTGTATTGATTACCATGGTATGATGCCACCATCTGTTTTGAAATGTTTGGGAACCATTTATTTTCGTGGGGGCAAATTTTGGTAAATGTAAGATTATTCTTGTTCTTTGTTTTATTGGGATAAGATTTTGTGGGTCCGTTCAGATTGGGGTAGTTTCTGAAGAATTAGTTATTGCTATTTGAGTTTAGTTGTAGTTGTAAATGAAAGCATATCAGAGGAAATCTACGAAAAGTAAACCAGCACAAGAAATAATGTTTTCATACTATTTCAGTGTCTGCAACACGTACACTGTATGCGGGATAATTTTACCTAAAACTTATCAAGTAGACTTGAATCTCGATAAACCGATCAAACCTAAAGCATTTAGTGTAGATAGCGATGTTCCGTCACCACAAACTCCAGGCAATAAAAGTAAATGTCCTGAGTCTTTTGGATATTACAATAAAAAAGAAAAAGGTTGAATCTCATGATCGGCGTAGGCACGATAAAAAAAACCCTCATTGCTACGGTCCTGAACATCATGCATTGAACTGGTTGCGTCTGTACAAAATTCTAGAATGGGGCATAAAACAACTAACACTCAAATTAAACAAAATACATAAATACATGTACACTTTAATATTGACTACAGCGCTACGCTTGTCTGTTCAAAGTGAAATTTGAGTAGAATGCAGTGTTCATTCTGAATTTGTTCGAAAACGTGGCGAGATTAAATTCTTGGTATTTCCTTTTCAACGTTACCAAAATATAGAATTTATCATAAAACAATTCAGACTGTTTTTTGATGTTTTACAGTGGCTGCAACGGTGGGGACGGATTATTCAGCGGGCGGACTGGCAGAACATGGAGGTTTACGTATGTATTCTGCTTTCTGGAAAAGTCAATTGATAAAATGACAGAAAATTATTTCCGTTAACCTTGTACTTATTTCTTCAAATTCCAATTTTGGTGTCAAAGAATACTGAGAACTTGATTTATCTGCTTTCTAGTTGTCGATATACGCCAATTACAAATCTCATTAAGCCTTGAAGAAAAAGAAACCAACAACGCTAGTGTTTGTAATATATCGGAAATGTAGATTAGATTTAGTTTTGTCCTTTATGAATGTCGTGCGACGCATTGGCTCAGTAGTCGAAAGTGTAAAGCTCTAGTTTGACAATCGGATGGTCAATGGTTCAAATTCCAGCGTGGTCACCTAATGTTGTGAATTGTGTCTTTGGAGAAAGCACTATGTCGGTCCATATACAGTTTACAGTGGATATACCGATACTTGATTATAGCCATTTCACGTAGTCAACTTTCTCTCCGGAAACAATAGCTCTTCCGTGCTTCATTACCTTTACATGCCATTAATATATTGCACACCAAGTTGTGTGCTCCCCTATCCCGATTTCAAATATATTCTAAAAGCATGTATATAATTAAGAAATAAAGTTCGCGTTTTCGTGAATGTTGAGGGAAACCTCCTCGGTCAAGAAATGTTGTTTTGAAATATAAAAGCCGAGGAGTTAGCTGAGGCTTTAATATTTGAAACAACATCTCGAGACCAGGAGTTTATCCTGCATCATCCACGAAAACAAGAATTTACTACGGCTCAGAAACGTGTACATGTACGTGACGTCATGGATGTTTCCGAAACGGACTAGGTTTACACCTTTTTTGTTGACGAAAAAGGCAAGATGGTAGGGTACGCTAGATCGATTTTGAAAAATATTTCAAGTTATTAGTTTGATGTTAACGGATTATATCAGCTGCTTTAAAATACACAGTCTAAGAAAACTGCACACACGTGGAAGAGGATAATTATATTTGTCTGTGCGTCGCCATGTTTGTTTACATGTGTATCGATCTCGAAATGATTGATTTATATAGAATGACAAATATTCTTCAGTCATTTTCAAATTTTTTTTGTAACATATGTCAATTAATTCTTATAATTATAAAATTGAACTATCAGTTATCGACTTTATTGTTGTGTTAGTAAAGTTTTTCTCGTCATCAGTAAATATTACGTATGAAGGTACATCACAGAATAATGACCGCAGCTTTGATATATGCAATAACCGTGGTAGAATAAACAAATTATCGTATGGAATGGAGAGCATGTGGGATCACACGTACATGTATATTTCATCGTTCTGTGATACCGGTGTATTTTTAAAATTGCAACGCTACATACTGATAGATCATTATTATAAACACTCCCCATGCTGGTAGATCATTGTTATAAACACGCTTCATACTGGTAGATCATTGTTATAAACACGCTTCATACTGGTAGATCATTGTTATAAACACGCTTTATACTGGTAGATCATTGTTATAAACACGCTTCATACTGGTAGATCATTGTTATAAACACGCTTCATACTGGTAGATCATTGTTATAAACACGCTTCATACTGGTAGATCATTGTTATAAACACGCTTCATACTGATAGATCATTGTTATAAACACGCTTCATACTGGTAGATCTTTGTTATAAATATGCTTCACACTGTACAAATGACTATGTTAAATCTTATGAGGTTGGAAAATAGCAATATTTCCTTTTACATGTCGGTTGAGCATCACTGAATAGACATTATTTGTCGAAATGCGCAGCTGGTGCATCAAAATTGGTACCGTATAAGTTTTACATTATGACCCCTGGGTCGAGGCCTCTGCTGATGGACTGTTAGTCCCTGAGGGTCTCTACAGCCCAGTAGTTAAGTACTTCGTTACTAGCTTGAAAATACGGATGTATATTTAATTGCTGTTATAAAATTTAGAAATTCATTTCAAAATTAAGGATTATTTCCCTCATGCATAGCTCTTATCCATGGACGAATTTGGCTCCACTTTTTTGGCACGCTGTTTTTGGCTATATTTAGCTCTAAAACTTCATAGTTATTTCGGATTTCAAACATTTCGGTTGAGCATCACTGAAGAGACATTATTTGTCGAAATGCGCATCTGGTGCATCAAAATTGGTACTGTATAAGTTTTACATGTATATCGTGCGCATGACGCACAAACAAAATTTAACTTTTCTCTACATGTATTTTGTCTTTTAAAATGTAAAATACGTTGAAATTGACATTCCATAGACTTTTTCTTAAACTCTAATTCAAAAGTACGGAGAGGCTAAAATGGGGAAATATTCATTTTACGTAAACCCTCTTTCCCCTTGAGAAGAGTAACTTCGTAGTCGGTTTTCTGGTATAAAACCTAATGTGTGGGGAAAGTTGAGCATCCATCACCGGCTCTCACGGGGGTTTACCCGCGTCGGAGTGGTGCTCCTCAGTCTGACTCGCTCAGACTCTTGTAAGTTGACAATAGCTACAACTCCTGTTCGCCTTAATGACTAGGAAATGATTTAGATTTTTATTTATGAACGATAGAAGTACCAGATTAATTGAGAAAAGGGTCTTGCAAAATATGCTTCACAGACCTTTATTGTGTTTCAATAAATCGGGACTTGTTTCTAGAGAGAATGATCTTAATGAAGGCGAATTACTACTTGATATTTTATGTATGTCATTAGGTTCTTTAATGTTTATTGATTCAAGAGTCATCCTACGCACTGAAATAAAAGTAAAGCACAAGAGATTTTTTTTCACGATGTTGTCATAATTATCCAAAAGGAAGTGTTTGTATTTGCAAAATAGCACTGAGTTGTTAGTATATTTTCTTGATTAAGGAGCCCCAGACAATATCCGGGGGTCATTTTGAAATCCAAATGTGTGAAGTATTTCAACACCCACATTTCGTCATCCATTATTAAAGAACGAATGAAAAAGGAGTTATGAGATTGATCACTGTTCGTTTTCTTCACCTCTCATGTATCTTGTTTGCAGAGACTTTTCTACATCTTTATTCTATTGTTATCAATTTTTAAATAAAAAATAAAAACTATATCTTTTCGAAATCGAGGAATTTGAATCCAAATGCCTAACTATACCTGTAAGATTTTTTTTCTCTCCAGTGATTATCTGGGTTTATTGACATTTTTAAAAGTCCTAAAAGATTGAATTGTTAATCATACATATATAGTTCACTTCAGTAACACATTTTATAGTTCTAGAAATCGACAGATCATAGGTTCGTCTGTTCCTTTCAAAATCAATGAACCTATGCACAAAAACTCTTCCCACTGCGATCAAAATTTTGATGATTAGAGATAAATCACAAAAATTACAAAATTACTGATGAACGTTTCTAGAGAATCCTAAGGAGGTAAGGGTAGATTGTCATCTTTATTGTGCAATTTTTCGCACGCATGGCCCTGCTAGAAACCCATGACGGTAGAGCAAGGCACAGTTTTCTCAATACGTGAAATAGTTTTTAATTTGTAGCAATATAACTGGCAATATTACCGAGTGAATGTGACCGCACTTATCATACTGAAAGTTTGACGTGCCGTAACTCGTGTTTTGAGAACAGAACCTATTGCAAAGTCACGTGACTGGCTATACATATATATATATATATATATATATATATATATAGACGCCAAGATGGCGGAAATCTGTCCAATTGTATGAAATCATGCCATTATAAAAATTCTTTCAGTTTTGATGGTGTTTCGTAATGGTTATTAACCATTTCCCTACGTTTAAAACATTATATTAAGAAATCATTATTCATTGAAATGAAAATTTTAAAAAAATAATGATAACACGTCTTGATTGAAACTCTTTGCAATAATGTATTTTACACACTGTGAAATATACATGCACATTTGTATATGTAATGACATGAAAATCATATGCATTTAGAAAACGCATTTATTGACTAAACATTAATATTCATGATGAAAATACATATCCCTAGATCTAATACAATAATATGTAGGGTGAGGGGGTTACGGTTAGGGTTTAGAGTCAGGGTGAGGGGGTTAAGGTTAGGGTTTAGAGTCAGGATGAGGGGGTTAAGGTTATATGGTAGGGTTATGATTGGGAGTTATTGTTTGGGTTAATTTGTAAAGGACTGGGTGCAGTTTGAAATTGATTTGAACATGGGGATTAGATTTAAGCTAAACGAAATCTAAGATAATCTAATATCAAAATATATAAAAAGACAAAGATGTTATAACGATATCGACCCATCCTTTTCCCACTTATTCCTTAGAGGCATTGTACACAAATGCTTTGATATCAAACCCTTTTACTCCGATGAGCATTCCTCACGATTTCTTTCATATTTAAATTGATATCGACATGCAGAAAACTTGATATTGTTTTCGATAAAAAAAAAAAGTGAGCACCATTTCTTAAACAGAAGCAAAGTGCACAATGGCTTGATACTGTTTTCGATACCGACAAGTCATCGATACACATGTGTGCAATAGACTCGATGTTGTGTAAAGATGAATGCAAAGCAACAAAAAGAAGAGTACTAGTAAAAGAAATCAAAGTTCTTCAATCTGTCTACACGACATGCAATAAAACCTTGGACGGTGTCTTTCCTCTGTATCACATACATACAGCCTTTAACAAGCATCAAATTGCCTCTATTCACATTTGTTTTCAGACAATTAATCAAATCGACGTTTGTAAAATTTTAACTTTTTGCGCACATGCACTATGCTGGTAGTATAGAATCACCATTTTCGTCGTTGTTCGTGAAAAACTCACCCTAATACATATGTTTGGTTAAGAGAAATATTTCCAAAAATTTGAAGACGAGAAAATTTATTATTCAAAAATGGTGAGTTACGTCTAACTTCACTAAGCTACTAGTATATGTATTCATATCTATTCAGAATTAAGGTATATATAACGTTTTCAGAATGATGTCAAGGAAAGTGGTTAAGATCTTGCTCTAAGTATGCAACATGCTCTTATTCCACAGACTCTTTATTAACAAATGGTCCTGCTATCTCGGATCCCAATCCACACAAGCCTAACCTTGCATCATCTGCGGGTCCTGGTTACGCCTCGGCAGCTTCAATGGGTCTTTCTCCGAATAAGAGAGAGTACGACTTGTTTGGACATGCAGAACCTGACTTAGGTCCCGAAGCATGCCCATATGGATGGTTTGGTTACCATGGCAGCTGTTATATGTTAAGCAGTGACCAAAAACCGTGGGTTAATGCAGCCGTATGTTAAATTATAATGCACCTGTATCATTTTATCTTCTTTTATATCGTTTATTAATTCCTGTGTATAGATATTCGTAATTACATGCAACTGACTTTCTTTTTGTTTAAATTGATTAACCTCTTTTTAGAGAAGTAGACAGGCATAGCCTACAGGTACATCCACCTTTCCATTCTCTACCCAGAGTTCCGTACGCTACGAGCACTACGGGAAGCTTGCGTAACGCGCCCTCTGGTGAGAGAATGCCACCTTTCTTCGCAAACCTACATCAATCTCTACCCAGAGTTATCGTTCCCGCTACGCTCCACTAATACCTCTATCAACGTCTAAAAAGTTATATCAAAATGTACAAAAACTAACTTAGCATATCGAACTGTAATGATAATATCTGAGCAAATCAAACACTTCTCTGAATTTTTTAAAATCAGAAGATGGTAAATATGAGACACCTGAGCGAATTAGAAGGTTTATATAAATATTCATTCATTCAATAATACTAGTATAATCATGGAGTTCGTTGTTTTTGTGAACCTACTTTAAGATTTAAAGCATAAAACTTAAACTTATAAAATTATTATCCATGATGCTATAGGTATAGGTAAGTTTGCCAAGAATCTTGTCATTTAGACGTTGACGGAGGTGTTGTAGCGCAGCGTAATACGCCCTCTGGTGAGAGATTGAACCTACATGTTTTGATTCCTGAAAACGTGTAAATCCTGGAACCGGTGTATCTGCCTGGATATACGTAAAAGAATTGAAGTGGATCATGTAGGCAGTGTCTGTCCACTTTGCTAAAATAAATACATGTATTTGTTTCATGAATATATTACATTAATCATGTTCGTCAAACTAGTTTTACCGCTTCCTATTACTATCATCATTCTTCAAGGGATTAAGGTTATAAAACTTTTAGGATGATTGTAAGCCATTTCTACATGGGGTACGCTTGATCAACATCTGTAATGGTCCCCGTTACAATTACTTGTAGTTCTAACTATACCTAAATCATTTTGTTTCCAGATACAATGTGCAAGTATGAAAGCTCATTTAGCTTGTATAGAAAGTGCTGATGAAAATGCTTTCCTTCGAAGACTTCTGACGGCTATGCAAGGTAAATTTTTTGGGGAATTATTGGTCAAGATGACGAACGTTACTTTCATCATGAGTCGTAGAGTGTCAAAAATAAATTGGCCTGAACGTTACCCATCCTAAACCAATTTTTATATCAAAAGTTTCCCTTGATAGTTTACATTGATGCAGCTGATGTTGATGAGGTTAATTAACATTCTGTAGTTTGCAGATAAATGATTATTATTCAAATCGTGCTTTTTCTGACAATTCATATTCCAATTTTACTTTGAGCTTTGGAAGAAGGTGGAAACTAAATTGAATACCCGTATACTCAGTAAGCAGGATTTTTAGCGAGGATTTAATTTTGGCATAATTAGCGAGTGGTGAGGTCGATAAAATTGAATATCGCTAACAGTTTACTCCCCATCGGAGGTGATAGTTATACCATTCCTGGAATTATAAACTCGCTAAAATTAGCTCTCGTATATACCCTCCTTTATGGAAAAATCGCAAAAGTTGTGTTTCGCTAAAAAAAAATCCACTTTTACGTTATAAAGAATAAAACTTGAAATTAAATGTCTCACTTCGCAGTTGAAAGGGGAGCCTGGAATGGTCTGAACGAACTTCTTCACCCTGGACAGGAGACTTATGGGTGGGGTCTGACTCAGCAAGCCTGTACTAAGTACGACTGGTATGGGGGCGAGCCAGTCAACCAAGCGTCCGGAGACTACATGTGTGGCATGTTCTTTCAAGCGTATGATTATCACTGGCATCTAGGAGACTGTAATCAGCCAAACCGATATATCTGTGAAATGAAAAGGGTAAGCTATCACTTTGTATAACTAAGAGTATGAGTGTTCTCGAATAGATAAGCCAACGGGTTTTTTTGGGGGTGTGTGTGTGTGTGTTTGTGTGGTTTTTGGGGTGTTCTTTTTTTTTTGGGGGGGGGGCAGTTTTGGTGAGATATTTTCAGAATTTCTATCGGATTTTATTTCTTGAGTATGAATCTCTAACAGACTGAACTAATGTAAAATTCAAATGATTTTTGTTGTTGAAAAGTTGGTTCTTCACGCTAATACAGTAAATTAATGGTCAACCTTGCTGTCCATGGGCCAGTTCCACAAAAGTTAGCTAAGTACAACTGAGAGTTAATGGCAAGTTAACTGTCGGTTAAAGTTAACTAACCTTCGTGCAACTGGGTCCTGATAGGTTGTTTGTAGGGTGAACATGTTGCTGGATTAAATTTGATGTTTGATAGACTTACCCATGAATGTCTTCATGATGTTTATACATATTCAAAACAACGAAAACCTAAGTACACGATTCACATATACCTCCTAACTTTCTGTTTGGAATAGTCAGTGTTTGTCAAATCTCAATATTTACATGTCCGATGCTTTTACTTTTGATATGATTACAATTCATAATGGTAGTCATTACAAAGTGCATATGATTCTTGATGATAATAACAAATAGATAAATGCCCCACCCCCACAGTTTTTGTCAATGAACATTACCTGTGATTTTCATAAGCAAATAAAGGTATAAAGGGTGACTGCCCCACCCCACGATTTTTTTTTTATTTGAACTGGTGAAATTTATGAAACGAAGCCATGTAGCAAAGAATTAGCCCCCACCCCACCCCCTTTGATTTAGGATTTTGAAGATCTGGTGTAATCCTTTCTCTTTTCTTGTCAATGATTTTGAGAACTTCTCCGACGACTGCCCCCACCCCACCCCGTTTTGAAAAAACAATGATATATGCCTGGTTGGAATGTGTCAGAATGCACATTTTTTTACTCGTTAGTTGAATAGAAATAAATATTGTGAAGACTACTATAGATCGTTAGATATAAAGCTGTTACTAACTTTTGAAGAGGTATGGTGGTCAGGTAAATGATTGACCGAGGTCGTGTATCGTAGGTCTTGGTCAACCATTACATTAGTAAAGTCAATAATCATATAATATTAATTTATGCACTCCATATACACATGTATAATACAGACGTGTGTTTCATGCTGATGGCGTTTTCTGTCATTTTCACAGGGAAAACCTTGCGAATGCCAGCTATAAATGGAGTGTGAACAATGAAACAAATCCGAAACTGGGGGCAGACATTTTGCTTTGATGTACATACGTATTTATACAAGGAACCATTTAGTAAATCATGTAATAAATATGCAGCAAGAATTTTGTGGTGTTTTTTTTTTTAATTCATTCTAAGTACATGTGTAAGATTCTTTAACTAAAAGCTCAAACATTAAGGACCATCAACCATCAGCTCAACGTTAAGGACCGCTAAGTATGAAGCACCAAATTAACAAAAACGCAGATAATTGAAGTTGAAAAGGTGAAGATAACGAACAGTGATCAATATCATAACTCCTGTATAAAGGAATACAAATTTAAGAAGAGTTGGGCAAACACGGACCCCTGGGTGTACCAGAGGTTGGATCAGTTGCCTAGGAGGAGTAAGCATTCCCTGTCGACCGGTCACGCCCGCCGTGAATCCTGTATCTTAATAAGGTAAACGGAGTAATCCGTAGTCAAAATCAGTGTACATGTATATAAAACGGTTTAACAATTAATTGGTATGAAACATGTCAGACAGCATTTTACCCAATGACAAGTTGTATTGGAAAACTTGATCATTTGGAATGCGAAATGCTTACACTAATTAAATGAGGCTGTTTAAACCCCGGTAAACTCATTCATTACTTTAAAAATCACATTCAATTACTGCGCTCAATAATTCAATTAATGCACGCATCAAATCACTTATTGTTCTCATCAAGTGTATTGATACGTACATCAATTAATTGATGCGCGCATCAAAGTGGTGAGATTCTTGCTTGATTTGATGATATTTTGAATTCAGTTGAAGACATCTTCAATTATTCGCAACGATTTTGTATAAGGAATTACATGTAATGCGAACATTTAAAAAAAAAAAAAGAACGACAATTCATTTAAAGGCCTCATTAATTCAGTTGTAGATATGTTGAATTGAAGATATCACTTATTAAATAATTGATCTCTCTTTCTCTTTTGAAGAGGGCAATAATTATTGCGCGCAACCATTGAATTATTACGCGCATTAATTGAACTGATGCGCTCATCAATTAAAATATAATTTTTGCTATTTTTGCTCGCTTCAATTTAATTAAAGCGCGCATCTATTCAATTGTTCATATCATTAGATAAATAAATAAATAACTTTATAGCGAAAGGCATACATCTTATAGCATTATAACAAAATTGAACATGGATGATAATTACAAAGCTGAAAATAAACGGCCAATTCTTACAAAGATATCTACATATGTAGGACCACAATGGAAACTAGCTATATTTTTAATTTGTGTAATCCTGGATAAATAAAGGCTATTATTATTATTATTATTTATTATTATTATGTAGCAGATGGCAATACAATAGTATAATGATAGTAAAAAAGGAAAATGACGATACAAATTACATACCATAGACTGTTCTTTATAGTTCAAGAGCTTCACAAATAAATTTTCCTAAGTTACAAAGTTCTTTAACATTGTTCAAACTAATAGTTGTATAAATTTGAACATGGAGGGTGTACTCCAGTAATACTTTTCACTAATTTAGCTCTAATCTGACAATATATAGGGCATACTAACAAAAAGTGGTATTCATCCTCAATTTCAGTGATACATGTTTTACAAAACCTTGTGTTTGAACAGTAAGAGATAGAGCTTTGATATTTCACATGAGTATTCCTTGTTACAAGATCTTTCCGTTGGTATTGAACCTTTTGACCTTGAAATTTGACCTACTTTAAAAAAATTTTTTACATTGGTCATAACTTGTAAATGGTAAATATTAGAGCTTTCATATTGTACATGAGCATTTCTTTTGACAAGATCTTTCTACTGGTACCAATATATTTGCCCTTGTGACCTTGGCCATCTTCAGAATTGGCCATTATCGGGGGCATTTGTGTTTCACAAACACATCTTGTTATTTTCTTTCAGCAGTATATGCACTCCAAGGTTGAATTTAATGTAATTACAAGAAACGAAAGGTTTTAAAATACAAAAATGCTGATATTTACTACAGTAAGTAATTATCCTTGTAAGTGAGTTGGCCTCGATATCTTGCACGACATATGCACTCAAGATTATTAGAATTAAAATGAAAGGGAATTTTTTTTCAAAAGATAATAAATCCCGCTTTAACAATCAAAACTGGTTCCAGAAGAAGCATACATACGAAAGGCATAAGTGCATGTGGACAGATGATTAAGTATTGAAACATGAACACCTCAACATCTTATTGTCTTTATTGTCATTGAACAGCTTTGTGAAATGTAAACCATCATGCCTGAAGAGATTATTATACGTCAAACCATGCTCAGTTTTAATAATTCCATGCAGATATCACAAATGTTAAGTGGTTGGGAATCGAACATGGTCTACATGTGTATATACAATATAAATGTATTTGATTCTGCAAAATGAAGACTTTTCAACATGTTGATCTTCGAGAACAAGACTCCTTCTAACGTGTGGCAGAACTTTAGATTCATGTGCGCGGTGCAATTCTCAAACACGTAAAGATTTTCGAGCTGGCTCTTCCGGCTTACTGATAGTTCCTTGCTCCACGTACTCTTTTAGGTTTGTCAAAACTGTTTTATTAGGAGACATAAAATAGAACCCACTTCATTTACTTGCAACTTTTAAGCTTAAGTCCGCTCCTGACTGGATCTGTAAGAAATAAATGCATGTATTTAAGAAAGGGTCCAATCCTGAACCAAAATCGAGGTCCAATCCGGCACGTTTATCGTGGAAACGACCATAGTCCAATCCTGCACATTAGCAAATGTTCAAGTCCAGATATCTATCTAACCAAGGCAATTTAAGGGACAAATCGCATACACTGGTTCAAGTTTTCATCAATAGATATGTACAGAGTCTATTTTACCTAAAGTATCTCTCTTAAAATGCATGAAAACATGATTAGAAACATCTTCGCCCGCTTCGAATTCTATCGAGGCAACATCGTCAACTTCGATCAATGAATTTAGAGTTGTACGTGTACATGAGTAAGAATTCCAACAACTAATCAACTTAATGATGTCTCCTTGGCCAGGCAGTGTTTTAAATTCATAAATTCATCGTCTAATAAGTCGGTAAAATGGAGAGTTTTAAGAGCCTACCTTTGTTTGGAAATGCCGTCTGCCATTTTGTTTTGTCCAATCCTGCACACGATCATGACAGTGTTCAGGTGCGATAAACTCTCAATATCGAGGTTCGTTACAAGTCGGACACAGGGGACATCGGGGTAACTGGGATACTGTAATATTTTTCATCTGTAACTAAAAAATCCGTTATAGCCCTAGTATGAAATTCTTCTGTTGAAAACATTACCTCAGTGTCGTCTGCTAAAAAGTGAAATTTGGCAGATGAAGAGGAAATAAACAGAACAATTATCGAGTCTTTGGTCCGAAAGGTAAGCACATTTTGCGTATGTTACGCAATAAGAAGGGGGGTGTCGATGTAGATATTATAACTGTTATCATACACATTATTTAACAATTTGATTTGTTTAAATTATATGGATAAACGTCTTTTAGCTCACCTGAGCTGAAAGCTCAAGTGAGCTTTTCTGATCGCTTTTTGTCCGTCGTCTGTCTGTCTGTCTGTCCGTCTGTCTGTCTGTCTGTCTGTTAAACTTTTCACATTTTCGACTTCTTCTCCAGAACCACTGGGCCAATTTCAACCAAACATGGCCAAAAGCATCCTTGGGTAAAGGGCTTTCAAGTTTGTTCAAATGAAGGGCCATGTCCCTTTCAAAGGGGAGATAATCACAAAAATGCAAAAATAGGGTGGGGTCATTTAAAAATCTTCGTCTCAAGAACCACTGGGCCAGAAGAGCTGAAATTTACCTGAAAGCTTCCTAACATATTGCAGATTCAGGTTTGTTCAAATCATGGGCCCCGGTGGTAGGACGGAGCCACAAGGGGGGATCAAAGTTTTACATACAAATATATAGGAAAAAATTTTTAAAATCTTCTTCTCAAGAACCACTGAGCCAGAAAAGCTGATTTTTACATGAAAACTTCCTGACATAGTGCAGACTCAAGTTTGTTCAAATCATGGCCCCGGGGATAAGATGGGGCCCCAAGGGGTGGATCAAAGTTTTACATACAAATATATAGGGAAAAACTTTAAAAATCTTCTTCTCAAGAACCACTAAGCCAGAAAAGCTGAGATTTACATGAAAGCTTCCTGACATAATGCAGATTCAAGTTTGTTCAAATCATGGGCACCGGGGGTTGGATGGGACCACAATAGGGGTTCAAAGTTTTACATACAAATATATGGCAAAAATCTTCTTCTCAAGAACCACTGAGCCAGAAAAGCTGATTTTTACATGAAAACTTTCTGACATAGTGCAGATTCAAGTTTGTTCAAATCATGGCCCCCGGGGGTAGGATGGGGCCACAAGGGGGATCAAAGTTTTACATACAAATATATAGTTTAAAAAAATTCTCAATAACCACTGAGTCAGAAAAGCTGATATTTACAAGAAAACTTTCTGACATAGTGCAGATTCAAGTTTGTTCAAATTATGGTCCCTGGGGGGTAGGATGGGGCCACAAGTGGGGGGGGTCAAAGTTTTACATACAAATATAGGAAAAAGCTTTAAAAATCTTCTTTTCAAGAACCATTGGGCCAAAGAAGTTGACATTTACATGAAAGCTTTCTGACATAGTGTAGATTCAAGTTTGCAAAGGGTAGTTTGGGCCATAATAGGGACTAAGGTTTTACATGCAAATATATATGGAAAGTCTTCAGATATGGGCCAAGGTGACTCAGGTGAGCGATGTGGCCCATGGACCTCTTGTATCACTTTCCAATAATTTAAATTTTGTAAAATGTAACAAACAGTCGCAAAAAATGTTGAGTACCATGCAATTTATCAATGACGCATTGAATTTCAGAATAAGAAATTTCTTCGGGATAAAGACACCATTTATTTTCATGACGGATTTTACAAAAATGCAACCATGCACCTTATAAAATACTTACAAGCGGGAAATTTCATAAGTTAATATTGATCTAAACATTTATTTTTTTTTTTTTTTTTTGCAAAGTATATATATCTTATCACATTAAAATTGACAAGAATATTTACGAAAATTGAATTAACGTACCGGATGTTGTGGTCTGGTATATTGTGACGTCACAAATTGATAATTTTGATAAACACATTGTGCAATTCTAAAAATAATTGCGAGTGGGGTTATTCTCAACCATTCCTGTTAAAATCACTGCTGTTTCCAAATCTTTGTTATTCATTTAAGGTGTTGGTAGTAATGACAGTACAATAATTACCAAAACAATTATTTAAATGTATATTATTCTCCACATGACTATTTCCTTTTTGAATTGGGGTAAGTGGGACAGGTGTTCAAGTTGTATTTTAGTTTCAGATTTTATGCATTTCAAATAAAATGATATCCTTAGAACTGGTGAATGGTGCAGGATTTTGGATAGTTTATAATGTTTAAAGGATAATAATCGATTCATTACACCTGATTTTAAATAATTCGTGACTGGATTTTTTAAGTCAAGTACTTTACCTTCCTGTGTTACGATTTTAATTTTATAAAGACCCCCGAAGTAATATTAATATTTTGATCGATCAAACTTTAAAGTTTTTAATGAAAATACATACATTTATTAAATATTGACCAAAAGTTCAAAAGATTCTACGTGCAATCAGGAAAGGAGGGGGTGGTGGTTATGTTCATTTCCCGTTATCTCTACATGTAAAGTTAATTTATATTTATACCCCCGCAACAAGTTGGGGGGGGGGGGTATACTGGAATCGGGTTGTCCGTCTGTCCGTCCGTCCGTCTGTAGACGCAATGGTTTCCGGGCTCTAAAGCATTATCCTTTCCACCTACCGTCACCATATACCTTTTGGATCATAATACTGAAGTTTATTTATACCTATTAACAACACCCTTTGGGAGATTGGGGTAAACGGGGGGTATTCTTAGTGAGCATTGCTCACAGTACATCTTGTTTAACATGGAAAGTAAGATATATTCTCACATTATATGTGGGCCTTATATATTCTCAAAACAAATTTTCACGTGATTCTTAATGTTGATATAAACTTACACAGTGTCTGACTATCAAATAGCAAGATTTTACTGTCCGACTCAAGTTCAAATTGATTTATTGTGTTCGAACTCAAGTTGAATATTTCAAAACCGAATTGAATCTTTTTAAAAGAAACATGTGAATTTTGCATTTTCAATGTTAGAGTTATTAGAAATTTGTAACTAACACATTCAAATTGATTTCTTTTACACTTTTTGCTAAGTTTCACAAGTTTGATCGATCAAAATATTACTTTAGGGATCTTTGATTTTCCTGGTTTTCAGTACTTTTGGTGGTCAGGTGTAAATTAACTGTGACAGGGATACCACTCTTTCAAGTTTAGTTATTGTTTTATTAAGTCAACCATGAAGGAAGTTGAATTTATCGCATGAAGTTTATTAAAATCAGCATCTTTGTCCGACTTTAGATCGTATCCGACTCACGATCACTCTACTCATGAAGTTGTCCCAAGAAATTTTTTATAGTGCATGCGTATAGACTTCCATCTAAAAGAGGGGGGAAAATAAGCAGATATTTCGGGGATCATGTTAAATTCGGTATTCAGTCATTATGATATTCTCTCCAAACACATAATTATCAAATATTATTTTATATGTATAACCTTAATTTTTTATTATTATTTTTTTTCTTTCTTTCTTTCTTTTTTTTTTTTTTTTTTTTTTTTTTTGTGAAACCTTTTAAACGGAGATATAATTTTCATCATTAAAAGTGATAAACAAAATTGGAGGGGAGGTGTCCATGAAAGGCAGCTAGAGTTGGCAACCTCTTAAAATTTCTGAAAGGATATATACATGTATCATGTATACAACGAACGTTGAGTTTTGCGATCATGTGATGCACATTTTATCATGTTGCATATCAAGCGCGATAAGTTGCATAACTAGATGTATACCATTACGTACGCCTGTTCATGATAGTGTGCTAATATCTACAATACGGATTGCGCGTCTCTACACACAGGTAATAGCATTTGTTTTCCCCAAATTGTCCTCTAATTAGTACCGGTATTTCATTCAATATTTAGTATCTTAAATCAAACCTCTTCCAGGTTTGAATTGCCATTCACGCACCCCTCCCTTTTTGCAATGCTAAAACTAGACCTACTTAAATTTTACATTTCATTTTCAAAGATAGTAGAAAGTAGATTGAAATCCTTATGCGGCCACAGAACGGTCCTCGTATGACTTAAATCTAAGCGTTTTCTAGGATCGCATCAATACATGTATTGCCGATGGAAATAGTTCAAAATACTGACGAAGGAAATTCAGCTGATCAAAACCAATTTAGCTACATTCAGTAAGTACATTGTAATACCACATTTTGACTAAAGATGTGTCGTGAAAAAAGGGATACTAACCCGATCAGAGAAAACCCAATTTACGACCGGTACTATTTGGACAATAATTAGGACAATAATTACGACCTATATGATCAATATCATACCTACGTTTTGTGACTTCCTAACTAGATCGTAATAAAACAATTGAATGACGATAAAGCCTTAGTTAGTCTATCTATCAAACAGAATGTTTATTTAGGAGCGCATCCAAATTTTCAAAGGGGAGTTGCCACCCAAATTGGTATCTTTTCAACCCAGAATGGGGGTTGGAGATTTTTTTTGTAAAACAAACTTTTCTGTTCAATTATTATCAAAACCAAAACGGGGGTGGGGGTGGGGTGCAATTCTCATAACCCCCACCACTTCCCCTTTAGACCCGCCACTTGATTACACAATATTTAGGGAGTTGAACTTTGTTCAACTTCCCCAAGTCATCACGCACTGCGGTGTGGGCCCTTTCACATCATCGTTTTATTTGAAAGTACGCATGTCTCAGACATCGTTCCCCATGCAATAAAAAAATTATGATTTAAAAATTAAAGAGCTTATTACTTCACATTATTAACGCCGTATAAATGAAAAGATAAATTCATTGAACAATGACGACTTCGCATTTAGTGGAAATAAATCAATATTGAACTCAAAATCCCAGCGGAATTACTGTGATTTACAATGTGTATGCAGTAATTATTTCTTTTTAACTTTAATTGTTTTTTCTTTTATTGTTTAAAAAAGTTAAACTCCCATGAGTACATTGAGCAATGCCTCTGTACAATTGAAAGATGAAAAAACAATTCAGACGATCAGCTGTTTTCGTAAACTCTTAACCTTTTGAGTTTACGGAAGCTGTCTGAACGAAACAACCACTGAAACTATATATAAATCTCATGCAATAGCTTGGCTTGTTTGATTATTTACCTATTGATATACTATTTGTACAAAAACAACATGATTAAAAACAGTGTGCAACATAATTGTATGCTTGCGAGGTCAACGTTAGAAATTCGGTCATTACTACGTGAATGTGTGCATCAAGGTACAAAGGTCAGAAGAAGCTAATTAAACTATAGAGTCTGAGCACGATATCATATACGTCTCTGACGGATTAAGGGCGGAACTGTGGTGGAACATGAATGCAATCGCTAATCCCCGCCCCCGCGAAACTTCTGGGATTTAACGGTTTTTGACAATTTTCTGAAAACTAAATGAAATGAGTATTTCTTACAGTGATAGACCCCCTCTCTCTTTCTCTCTCTCTCTCTCTCTCTCTCTCTCTCTCTCTCTCTCTCTCTCTCTCTCTCTCTCTCTCTCTCTCTCTCTCCCACACACCGCTTCCCGGTGCTGCTATATTGTGGTCCCGGGTTCCGACCGGTTGCTGGAAATGCGATACACGAAGCAAAATTCATTTCTCCCAGAGATCCATCATCGGAAATCCATGGTCGATCGCACTCCGTTTACCTCCCGTGGGGCACAACGCCGATATTTTCGCTGGAAGGTGTGTCACGGCTTCTATATGCGATTGGTCGTTTTACAATTGCTTATTTCAATATTCAACCAATGAAAAGACCCCATATTTCCAGTGTTAGAGAGCATAGAAAAACATGCTTTCGAAGCGAAAAATTTGAATACGTTTAAGTTGGACAAGTTAATTGCAAAACTTTCAGCGAAATGCTTTATCTGTATTATTGAAGCGGGGGTGTATTTAAAGACCGGGAAGGGAAAAGCCTTTTTTACCAAGCGTTTACTACTGCGTACGACTCTATGTTAGTATGTACAGGTCTACATGTTCAACATTCGGAAGTCTCCCCACTTTTATCCATCATACGGGAGCAATGTGTTTTTAAAGGACTAGGTATTTCATCGGTGTATAGGCCTAGGTTAAACTTACTTGCGCATTAAGTTAAGTACTGCCGGAATTTGTTCCAGTTGTGTTGTCGGCACAATTTGAGCCAGTAATTATGACCTTCTCGAGGATGATAGTAACGAAAGTTTTATGTTACTATCATCATTCATTTCCGTTACTCACCCAAAGTCAATAAAAGCGTGCAATTGAGGGTTTCAAAATCATACTTTATCGACCATTCAAAATATATATGGTAACATGCGTTTATTAATGGTAAATATCTGTTGAACACTCACCTCAAATTGTTTCAAGTTAAGTATGACAGATTTATTTTTACAGTAGGTCAAAGTATGGTATATTTTTCGAGATTTTTCTCACATGTAACCATCGTTACTGAGTCCTTGACATGATAATATGTAAGATATACATTAATTCTCCATGTATTATTCCATAACTTGTATTGGAATTGACTGAGCATATATTTTTCTAAATGCGAAAGACAATAAATACAGGTTTTCAAAGAAAATATTTAATCAACACAACAAGAAATTATCTGCTGTAAAAGTCAGCAATAAGATTTTAAGAGCGCAAAATAAATGACTAGATATCACTTTCAATATCTTTGAAATGGCAGAAAATAAAATTGATTAACAAATATTCTCGAACAGTTCAATATGTATGAAACATGAAAACAAAAGACTAGCAATAGATATAGAACGATAGCTTTTTCTGTATGTAAATGAAGTAGCGCTATAATTATGTAACGTATGTTTCAACACTTACACAACAGTACATCCATGAAAATATTATGCCAAAACGATGTCACCATCAGTTATTCTTTACGATTGATGTTGCAAAATCATAACGACATCACTTAATTCAATGGAAATACCAATTTTAATAGAAATATAACGTAGACAAGCAAATAAATTTACCAAATGTGTCTTTTCTTCTGAATTTGTTAATTTGCAATAAATATGCGATTAAAACAAAAGTAAAAGATTGATGTTTCGCTATATAAATGCTTATGATTCTTCTAGAAATAACAGACACATATTTTGAAACCTGGATTGCTCTTTGTTATAATAAACAATGAAAGTAACGTATGTTTCTTATTTTTCCTTTCATTACTATAACCACATCATTTCTTTTTTTTTTAAATGGAAAGAATCATATTTACCCATTTCTAACAATCTGTTTACAATAGTAATATAAAGAAAATGTTTAATTTCCCAACATTTTGATTAAATGTATACCGAATCTTATGTTTTTGTTGCTTATTTTGGAATATCTTTCCATAGAAACTGTCAGTATAATCCACCACGCGGTGTTATGAATGAATATTTAACGTGGACCTTAAGACATAGATGTCCCCTATTAATTTTGAGGTCAAAAGGACAACGGTTAAACTACTCTGGACATACGCTATTGTCCGTTGAGAAATCTTTCCTTGAGATGACCCCCATTGGATTCCAAGTCACAAGGTCAAAGGTCATACAAAATTACTCAAGTGACCAGTTGCTTATAAGTATTTTGAGAGACAAAACTTACATGTATCATTATGGTAGCCTTTGACCGGTAGTTAAACCTTTATTTTCACTGTCTATACAGACATTCTACCTTTTCAGTATTGCCACAAGGGGAGCATATAATATTATTTCTAAAACATTTTTTCATGGTTGTTCTTATGTTTTAATACATTTTTTTCATGGTAGTTATTCTGTACTTCTGCTCTCACAAGCGCCATTTCTGGAAAAAAAAAAATTGTTAAAAACAAGTAGAATAATATTACGTAACGGAATTTCTGGTAACATACGTTACACTCAGATAAAATATTTTTGAATGATTTCTCTATAAGATTGCATAGAACAATCATCAGAGATTAGTTCCTTCATTTCTAAGATATATTATGAAAAGATGCTGAATTCTAGCAAATTGATAAATGTAGAGTTGCATAGTTACATGTATCATAGATAGGACAGTAGCAGAGAAAAACATGGCCTGTATTTCTTGCAGAGGATATCTGTATATGCTAGTGAATACAGGAACAATAACACATTTGTTTCTTCATAACATAGTTGATATTCAACAAACATATCATTAAAGATGATATTTTGTCAATATGTAGTTCAATATTTGATGTCTAATCAAGCATTTCATTAAGTAGCATACGTTACTTTGAGTAACGTATGTTACCAGCATTCTACTCAATGTAATTCTTACACCAGAGGAATTTCGAGATATTTGGAATACGATATACATTCTTTGATATCAGAAGAACAAATTGAGACCAAAACATTCCATCTGCTTAATCAATATTGTATATCAAACATTGCAGTTGTTGTAACAGTACTTACCGTAAGGGAAAATTAATCCTAATTTTCAAAGTTTAACACGTATTGACTTTCAAACTTAAATGTTCATAGTAGACGTTCATGTCGTATATCACATCATGCAGAGAGAGAGCAAAAATACGCCGGAAATTGTTCTATCATTCCCTTTAATTAATTTCTCGGTAACGAATATTACATCACGAATGTTACATCTTGACACGTTTGTCAAATTTCAGACCAACCAATGACTTCTGCAAAAGAAATGCTTATATTTTCATTCTCTGCACACTACGATATTTTCATAAAAGAGGGCAACATTTGCTCTGCAAATACGTTTTCATAAAAAGTTTATTGTATCGTATGTTACATTTCTAAAATCAGAATGCAAAATTTTGAGAATAATGATGACTTCTTCTCAATGCCACATCCAAATATCGCTTGATGAATATTTTCCCACAGTTTTTGAATATTTTAGCGCCAAAATAGATCAAAAACATAAAGATAATACGAAATCTTTGTCCATACATTGGGTGTTTAATTGACCCTATGATCACATAATATAATCTGGCGACATGGAGTAATATATACACCATTGCTTAAAATCATACGCAAAAGGTGTTAAACTTTTATTGAATGAAAATTTAGGAAATACAAATGATATTAACGCAAAGAAAATTAAAAAGCACGCTCTCAGATTTTTATATTTGCTTGTTCAATTTTAAAAATTGAGTCGGCGACATTCACGTATGTTACAAAATTAGGGTATCTATGCTTCCTACCAAGTTTATAAGTAAAGGGGAAATAAAAAGTATACCATGCCTAGGAAGGCTATGGGTCCATGAATGTATAGCATACAAAATATATGATTTGATATAGCTTATTTTCTAATAAAGTGCCGGCGACATCGATTGCACGCTTTTATTGACTTTGAGTGTACTATCATCCTCGCTGGGTTTTTTTCAACGACGAATTTTCTGTTCATATGAGCCGTATAAAAGATAAAATAACACCTGATCGTAATTGTTGCTAGTGTATGATATTTCTTACTTACATATCATTCGCAATCAAATAAACAATACAAACAAATATAATAAGTAAATGTGGTCTTTCCGGAATTTCCTTCCGCCATCTTGGGATGATAGTAACGATCGTTACTACCAATGAATGTATGTTTTGAACGCATTTCAAACTCCTTAACATAGCTGCGTTCTATTCTTTATCAAATATCTCATAAACTTTATAAGGTATTTTATTTAATATACAAGATATCTTATAAAGTTTATGAGATATATATGATACAGTTTATAAGATATCTTAGATATTTTATGAGATATCTTATAAGCTGTAAATTATATGAGATATCTTATGAATTTCATTAGATAACTTATCAAAATAGAAGATATCTTATAGAGGAATAGATGTCATCTTGACTATCGCTAAAGGATGTGTTGCTCCCTGTAGTTGAAATCTTGTGATATATGAACGCTACAAACTTCAGGACATATTTATATAGGCGTCTAATATGCAGTCCCCAATAATCGAACAAACTGTTCATATGAACCAGAGATATATATTTGTTTGAAGATTTATTTTCACAAATTGTTATCTCAATGGTTCTTGAAAGATCTTCTAAAAGATTGCGGCTAGGTCTTCTGTGTGACTTCGTTCTTTGGAGAACAGATAGTTTCTTTATGTATCGTATATTGCATAATAATCTAAACTTTCTGTGGGTATATTTTTTCAGCATTAAAATTAAAGACGCTTCATTAGATATCAAAACATTGTATTGCGTTAGCAAAAGGAACGTCTATGACCACAACGATTTCAAAATAACCTTCCAGACTTCA
Source organism: Ostrea edulis (assembly GCF_947568905.1). Lineage (NCBI taxonomy): Eukaryota > Metazoa > Mollusca > Bivalvia > Ostreida > Ostreidae > Ostrea > Ostrea edulis. The sequence goes on along the minus strand of NC_079166.1, from coordinate 66,050,380 downwards.
AATTCAGTTACATTTTTAATATGCAGAAGAGACTAGTTTTTAAATCGAACGCAACAATGTCATGTTTATATTTCAAATAGAAAGGAAGGATACAGTGTCTGTAAATAAACTGATAGCAGGGGCAGATCAATATAATTTTTCAAAAAGGGGTTGCATGCCACCCCATTAGATCCGTGGCAGCGACGTCTTCGTGTTGTGTATTAGCGTGACAGCACGAAGGCACGTGTTGTGTATTACCGTGACAGCACGACGGCGCGTGTTGTGTATAAGCGTGACAGCACGACGGCGCGTGATGTGTATTAGCGTGATAGTGCGTGCTATTACGTTTTTGCACACGGCTCTATCCGGACACCATACATGATTGATTATTTTAATTTTTTATAAAAAGTATGGTAGTTAATATTTGTTGGTTTAATCTATATTGCAATTACTGTAATTTGCTATCATTTGTTAATTTAAAAACATTTTTAAGATGTTTTTTTTTTTTTCTCCATTTTTGGTCTGTAATTGAAATTTTTTTCGTTCCATTTCTTTTCACCTGTTGGTGTTTCACCACTATAATTCAAAATCTTGTATAAGTGGACTATCGCTAAATGCTGTGTTGCTCCCCGTAGTTCAGGCCACAGCTTTTTTTTATTTCTGGCTTTACGTATCCGCCGACTCTAGGCTAAATTATGGGGAATGGAAAAAAACTATGCAAATTTTTACTTTCTTTTTAATTCCGCCGTTTCTATCCAACATGCTAAACCGAAATTTAAAAACATGCATTTTAAATTTTACGAATAGAAAATCCAGATAAAGATATTTTTGCTGCTAACGTAAACGAGATATGCAGTGCTATTGAAAAAGAATATATATGCTGTATATAATGTAATGTCCTGTTGTTGCATAATTGATAGCGGTAATTTTTCAACCATTGTTTGAGATGAACAGAAAAACGTTGCCGAAAATCTGAAATCTTTTCCTCTTCGAGATAAAACATACCTTTCAACTAAATCCACTTTAATTACGAAAATGGTGTTAATGTTTCAATAAAAATAAAACAACGATAAATATTAAAAATCAGTATTGCTTTTTTCCTCCTTTTTGAAGAAAAACTCCATCAACCAAGAAATTAAAAAATCTTGGCCTGGTTGAGATATCAGAATTGAAGAATCCTACAAACTTCAGGAAATATCTTTTTTGTGGGTATATTTTTTCATCACTAAAACTAAAACTACTAGTTTTTAATTGAAACACAATTTCATGTTAATATTTCAAGCAATAGAGAGGGATTCGGTGTCTGTATATTTTAATATAAGTTAAAACTGAAAGCAGGGGCGGATCAAGAAAATTTTCAAAAAGGGTTGAATCCGTATTGTGGCCCAATCCTACCCATGGATGTTGATTTCAAAGGATATATTTTCCTAGATTTTCTCAGGTAAAACCTGATGCCCCATCCTAACCTCTCTCTCTCTCTCTCTCTCTCTCTCTCTCTCTCTCTCTCTCTCTCTCTCTCTCTCTCGTGATTTTTAAAAAAAATCTAATCTGCACTTCCTGACGATGCTTCCTTAATAATATACTTTTGGAAAAGATTTTTAAAAAATTCAAATGTATTTCCAAATAAAACTTTGTTGCCTTATTGTTATCCCATCCTACTCCACCCCCTCCACCCCACACCGGTAGTCATGACTTGAACAAACTTTAATCTCTACTTCCTGGGGATGCTTACATATCAAGATAACTATTAATCATGGCCCTGCTGTTCTTGTGAAGGTTTTTAACTACGATATTTATTCCCATGTAAAACTTGACGCTCCTATAAGACAACACCATAATCCTGAAGGCCATGCCTTGGACAAACCTGAATGTTTTCTCAGAAAATCTCTAAATGGTCCCACCCTATGTTTTGCCTTTTCTTGATTGCCTCCCCTTGGTAGGGAATCGAACAAACTTGAACTCCTGTCACCCAAGGATAATCTGTGCCAAGTTTAGTTGAAACTGACGCAATGGTTCTGGTGAAAAAGATGAAATTGTGAAAAATTTACATCTTTAGCTTTAGTTAGCTAAAAAGTCCGGAAAATATGATAGACTGAAAAGGGTAACAACAGTAACACCACAGGCACCCGAAGTATGGATACTACTACCCCCCCCCCCCCCCCTTCTGTCTGATTTTTTTTTTTTTTTTTTTTTTTTTTTTGCGGCGACCCCTGTGTCGTCCTAGAATATCGTCTTCTGCAGGGAGTTGGTTGGTTCGCTGTCAAAGGTCCTGGTTGCTGATAATTTTCGGCCAGTGGGTCTGGAGTATCATTCGCAGACAAGAATTAATAAAAGCCTGGACTTTCCTGACTGTCGTGACTGTTGTCCTCCAGGTTTCAGCTCCGTAGAAAAAACTGGTTTGACGTTTTCAAGAGCTGAACAGCCTGATCTTGGTCTGCAAAGTCAGCAGCTCTTTGGAATTCCACATGTTCTTCAGTTGTAGGTATGCTGCTCTGGTGTTTCTTATTCTGGCTCTCACATCAGCATCAGTTCCGCCCAGCTGGTCGATGAACTTCCCAGGAATGTGAAGGACTCCACCTCTTCTAGTATCTCATCTTCCAGGAATGTGAAGGACTCCACCTCTTCTAGTATCTCATCTTCCAGGAATGTGAAGGACTCCACCTCTTCTAGTATCTCATCTTCCAGCTTGATTGGTTTGCTGCTGATGGTGTTAACCTTGAGGATTTAGGTCTTCCCCTTGTTGATGTTTAGACCTACTTGAGTTGAGGTGGATGCTATGTTGTTGGTCTTCTCCGTTTGTTGTCGGGTACGAGACAGTAGTGCCAGGTCATCTACGAAGTCCGGATCGTCAAGTTGCTTGAAAGGTGTCCACTGGATTCCTGTTGGCCGTCATTGTCTTCATTACCCAGTCAATAGCGAGAAGGAAAGGGGGAGAGACAGCGCCCCTGACGAACTCCGGTTTTCACCTTTAAGAGCTGTGTAAGCAGCCCGACATGGACTACTCTTCAGATCATACCGTACATGTAATAGGGGTTCATAATCATGTTAACTATCTTGTTGTAATGCTATCACCAATTCATATTAATTAATGCGCGAAGTAATTCCAAATTGAAGATATCATTAAATATTTCAAGGATCTTAAATTGAATTATTCCGCGCATCAAATGAATGGAGGATATCTTCAAATAATTGAAGATATCTTCAATTATTTGAGTTTATGTTAATTTGGCGCACCATATTAAATAGCCATTTTTTAAGTACACTCTACATATATATATGTATGCCTCATAGTGTAAAATTATCAGACTCTTTTCGCCCTTAACGGGCCTCAAAACAGTTTGATAATTTCACTTTATTTATTTCCAATGTTTTTCCCTTTGATATCTTCACAACCTGTAATGATAGCCATCTTCTCATGAATGCGAGTATGAATCTTGATAAATATGTAGTACGTCAATTTTAACGCCTGGGAATTCCGACAGATTCAAGTAAAATTTAAATATAAGACATAATTGTTTATGAAAATCCATCATATGAATATGCAAAGCGTCGCAGTTCAAACCCTCATGTATTCGGCATGCATTCATTACTTATGAAACAATTCTGATTGGATGTTTTTAATTTTTCAATCTTCGAATTTTGCCTTTGTATATTTCGTTTCAACAAATCATAGAGAACGTTGGTGTACTTTGCATATAAATGTACATTTCAAGAGAGCATCAGGTCAACATCCCCTTTGCAAGTCCAGTGTCGCATACTCGTTAGCAACCAGTTTTCTCGTTCCCTGGAGTATTTTTTTTTTAACTTTCAAGCGATACAAAGCAAGTCTTGTCTTGTTAAAAAAAAAAAAACAAAAAACAAAAAAAAAAAAAACTAGAGTTTGAGAAAGAAACACACAAAACCAAACAACCATGAGGCCCATGAGCCTTATCGCTCACATGAATCGCCTTGGTCCTGCTGTTGTTCAGCTACTGTGATTTTTAGAAGAATTTTTGCAATCTTTAGTTCCATAAAAATGTTGAACCCGTATTTGTGTCTCTAACCTAGCACCAGAGGGTCACGACATGAACATGATACAAGGTAAAAAAAAAAAAAAAAAAAAATCATGGTGTGAAATGTAAGGTCTTTCCATAAAGCTTGTATACAATACATGAAATTTCTACCTTAAACAGTTCAGAGGACGGTGCCTAAATTAACTTTTCTTAAAAGTCAGTCTAAATGCAAGATCAAGGTTAAGGTAAAATAGAAATATGGGAGCTCTATTAAAAATAGTCTCCATTAAGGTTATGTGCAAAGTTCAAGTTTCAGACAGACTAGACAAAAACACCCAGTCATTAGGCATGACGTCAGGAAGCATTCATATAAATTTAAACTTTTCTGGCCTTGTTATTTTTAAGGTCGATCGATCCTCATGTGACTTATCAATAATAATGGTTAAAAGTGCAAAAACTGTATTAATTTCCATTCAATATAGTTAAATTTAAACAATAACCATAGAAAATGTGTATGTTGCCACATTTTTAAAGATGTCAGACATAAAAAAAAAAAACGGAAGTTTATGTTAACATCAGAAAATCACACATTTTCGTTGTACAGAATAATTAAAATAGATAAAATCTTATTGAAATGACAAATTTTAAATGTCAACAGCTTAAGAAAACTGTTAATTCATAAATATGTATAAATTAATTGTGGATATTAGGGAAATCATGCAAGACAGACATGCAGTAGAAGAAATACCAGCATAGGAGTTATTGCCCTTGACAACATTTTTTTAATTATAAAGAAATGATTTAATATCTATAGAAAATATACACTTTTTCAATATCAATAGTCTACCAAATTTTTTATTTTATGTAGTAAATAAAATTCCTCTGAAGATATATTTCCTTTATGCACAAAGTTTAATTTGATAAAGATTTTTGCAAAAATCTATGACATCACACGAGGATCGATTAACCTTAAGATTTTTAAATCACCTGCCCTATTTTGCGTTATCTTGATTATCTCCCCTCTGAATGCCCTAATTGGACAAACTTGAATCCCCTTTACCCAAGGATGATTTGTTCCAAATTTGATGGAAATTGATCCAGTGGTTTAAAAGATGCTACAAAATGTTCACAAACTCTTGATTTTCTTCACTGCAAAAAGGGTGTGGCAAATTTGAATCCTCTTTACCCAAGCAATTTGTGTGGCAAGCTTGCCTAAAATTTTGGAAAAGTCATGAATATTAAAAGTTTACAGACTGATGCCAGACAAAAGATCAGAACAGCTCACTAGGGCTGAAAGTGAGCTAAAAAAGAAAAGTTTACCTGGTGGTACTGATTACAAAACTTTATCATTAAGCAGGTCCCTTGGCCTTAGGCACTCAGTATTATGACTTCAGGTGTTGTTTCAAGGCTCTCGTACTTTTTGAAATCTTTAACATCTAGTAAAGGCCTTTAAGGTCCTGTTTACTTTGTGTTTAAAGAAAACAATACAGAAGTCAAAAATACAAAAAACATTTATTATTAAAACTTTATTAAGAAAATGTACAATCATTGAGCACCTTGCTGTGATCAGGATCTCATTAAAGTTACTCTATGAATCTAACCAGCAGGTGCTTTTTTGTAAATCCCAAATCTTTCTCCCATTTTTTTTTTTTTAAATACATATTTTTTTTAACAAGAAAAATTTGTTATACACTGCTGGTTACATTCGTGAATACACAATTTTTGGTAAATAACAATAAATGTGGCAGGATAAGAATTAACATTTGAGTCAAAAATTAATACATATCAACAATCACATCCCATGTAGAATAGGTGTGTATTTACAATATCAAGTTTTTTTTTCAATCAATATGCCATATTTAAGACCGAATAAAAAAATTGCATGCAATCACACTAATAGTTATTTAACAAAAATAAATACAAGTATGAGAATGGTTATGACTATAAATAATGAAATGTCTAAAGGAATGCCCAAGTGCTCAACTTCACAGGAGACTGTCATCACAAAATATGTCAGAATGTGGCCCCAGTGCTCAACTTCAAAGGAGACTAGGTAATCAAGAAATATGTCTAAAAGGGAGGGGGTGGGGCAGTGCTCAATTTCACAGGAGACTATGTCATCATGCAATATGTCTGAATGTGGCCCCAGTGCTCAACTTCACAAGAGACTAGGTAATCAAGAAATATGTCTAAAAGGGAGGGGGTGGGGCAGTGCTCAATTTCACAGGAGACTATGTCATCATGCAATATGTCTGAATGCGACCCCAGTGCTCAACTTCACAAGAGACTATGTCATTATGAAATATGTGTGAAAGGGAGGGGGTGGGGCAGTGCTCAACTTCATAAGAGACTATGTCATCATGAAATATGTGTGAAAGGGAGGGGGTGGGACAGTGCTCAACTTCACAAGAGACTGTTGTCATGAAATATGCCTCAAGGTGGATCCAGTGCTCAACTTCACAGGAGACTGTTATCACAAAATATGTCTAAAAGTGGCCTGTGTGCTTAACTCACAGAAAACTATGTTATCACGAAATATGCTTCAAGGTGAGGGCCCAGTGCTCAACTTCACAGGAGACTATTCTACAAAATAAATTTGTTAATTCCATTTCATGCAGTTGATCAACTAATGAATGAAATGATCCAATCAAAATATGGAAATCGGGACAAGATTCTTTATACATGTATCTATCGGAATAGACAAGTACTCTCATGGAAAATAAATTGAATGACATGCATCATCAATGACAAAATATATATCTATACAAATCTATATTCCTCAATCAAAAATGTTTGTTCACGCACACATACACACACACATGCATACAAAAATATCACATTTAGAAAAGGAGAAATTCCAATTCTATGTTGCAAGATAACAGATTTGGTGACAGGACATCAAAACCTTACACATGTATCTTATGACAGATTTCTATGTATTAAAGGTAGAGTGAGCGAAAACAATACTGGCACTCGTATTCCATTGATAGGAAGATGAAATACATAAATAAACTACACATGATAGTTACGTCTAGGAACAAATACGCATTAACCTCTCTACACAAAAACCAGTGACAGAGAAGACTATTCCATCCTTGCAGCTTATCAGTCTTAAATTCTTAATAGCGGTGAAGAGAATGATAGAAAAAAACAAGCTGTAGAAATTCTGCACGTAGTCAACCAATTGCCAAGTCACACTATTGCACTGTCCGTGGCTGTTGTCAGCGGTGAGGTCAGAATGCTGAGAGACTCATACTCCGTTTCATGTTCTTCCCCAGAAGGCGAGTTCTCCGCGACACTGGTGTGACGATCGGAACATTATCCCCCCTGAATCCTCGGAACGGCCTTGGTATGCACTGTGTTGCCTCCAACAGTTTTCTGAAGATAATGAAATTGCTTCAATTGATTAAATTCTATCAAGCAAATTATTATATGTGAACTCTTTAGCAACACAGAATATAATCCACTGCATCAAAAATAGATGTTTGATTTCAATATTAGTTTATTTGTGACAAGCATTGCTACTCGTTTTCCTGAGCGCTTTCTACACATTGTATTCTTTTGTCAGTGTGTGTACCAGTGCTGTGTTTAATTATAACCAAACCAAATCTGATGTGTTTGATAATAAGAGTTTTAAACTGAATATCTGCATTCTTTGATCCACAAATCTATTGCAGAAAGTAGGTTCCCCCATGGACCAAAAATGGCTGTGAAAAAGTGACAAAACTGTAGCTATTTGTCTCTTTTTAAAATCAATTTTGCTAAAATACTAAAAAATTTCCCTAAAAGAAGTTCCATTTTAACAGAAAACAAACAAATCTAAATTGGTCATCATGGGTTGCTTATCATGAAATAAATGATTGATGTTCTAGATATGTCATTACACTTTACATTGGTGAAGCTGGATATTGTTTTGTTGTGATCTCATACGTTGGGCAACATAATGTGTGATTTACTTATGTGAAGTCCTAAAGAGTAAAATCACCTTGAGAGCACTTGATTTTTAAGTCTTTCTTCGTTGAGTTCCTTGCGTAACTGGGCTCGTGACTTTTTGGCCTGTGGACATAGGGCAGAGTGTTGCGTGATGGCCATTGCAGAGGGTCGACAACTCGGGGTAGGGTGTACCATGCTCTGCAGAAAAAAAAATTCACAATATGAAAGTCTCTCTAAAATAAAACCTTTTGTCAATCATGAAAATTATTTTAAACATGAAATCTTATAATAAATTGGCATTCACTGAAAACACAGCTTTCTCACCAATGTTTGTATACATTGTAACTTCATTCTTGACAACAAAGAGTTTTATCACACACTGATAAGAATACCATGCTCTAAATTCTCAAATTTTACAATCTCATAAATATAATCTTGTACAGTAGACTGACCTTTAAAAGACTGTTGATTTCATTGGAGAAATGCGGGATTTTTCTAAGCTTTCCCTGGCGAATTGCGTGCCATTCCTCGCCATTCTTGGGTAAATGACAACCAGTTGCCTATTAGAAAAGTTATAAATCATAAGACTGTTCCACAATATCAAGACATCTAATCCTACTGAAGCAGTAACACAAAATAGACTTATCTAAAATCAGTTTTTATGTTTGATTTTGAGGCCTCCACAGCCGATCCACTTTTAATATATTTCAAAAAAAAAGAAAAGAAAATGAAAACAAGATGCGATTCATGCCACCATGAATGACCATCTGTATTGATCAACAGTTGAGAGGACAAAGTCTCCACGTAAATGTTGATACGGATCCCCATTCATTTCGTTTTATGAACACCAATGCAATGTTAATACTGATCCTGATCCATTTAAATGAAAAATTTTCCCTCACAAAAATGGTTGAGAGTGAAAAGTTTGATGAAGAAAAAAAAATTAAAAGTTCTCAAATATTTTTATCATTTTGCTAAATATTTAATAATCCTCTACTTTCCTTAATTCAAAAGTTATTAGGAAGGGTAAAGTTTTGGACTGAATGAAAGATGGACAAAAACAATACCATGACAAGTAGCTGCTTTTCCCCAGGTATAAAATTTGGTGATTGGCTGGTTCAAAGGTATGATAATAATTTTAGCAGAATAAATTTGCAAATACTTAATTCCCAATTGGGTGCAAGTGACATTTTGCCATAAAGCTTTCTAATCTGCTAAGATAAGCCAAATTTATCACCCTGCAGAAAAAAACCTGCTACAGTTGTAGTTTTTATAATTTTCACGTTTTGAAATGCACGAACCAGAGAATCTCAACTACAACTCTTAAGCCACGAAATCAAGCCAGTACAAACACGTATGCTTATTTTTGTCAAACCACAAAGAAATTAAGCGCATAAAAATATTTTAAAAATTTTTAAATAAGATCTGGATACTTACAGCTTCATACATTGTGACCCCCAGAGAGAACACGTCAGCCTTTGTCAGGTGTTCATAGTTATCATTCAGGATTTCCTTGGGCAGATATCGACAGTCTCCATCTTCAACTGTAGGATTGCTAACAGATGTCACATGACCCAGATCACCTGTTAATGAAATATATTTAAATATTCAAATGTTGTCTTTTATCTACATAATGATTATGATCTACAATTTAAATGATTTTTATCTCTGTGTTTGCAGGAAAGAAAATTTATGAGCAGACACACATTTATTTTCAAAGTTGTCCATAACCATGCAAAATGGCAATGATAAAAATTTCAATGTCTGTTCATATAAGAAGGGCTGAAAAGATTATAACATTGTAGGCGATACACGAATATATTCCATATGATACACAAAAGGAATAAAACTATTTTGTTTGCTATGGAAACATGGAATGATTATGTAGATACCAGACTGTAATCCAAATAAGTAATATTCAAGGCTGCCAACAACCTCCCACAACCCCCTAATGTTACTACCGTATTTAAAGTATCTCCCAATGTATGATAAACTAAAACTAGAAAACTAAGGACTTCCAAGAAATACAATTTAGGTGAAACAAGAAGTAATAAACACCAAACAAACAAACAAACAAAAACCAAAATAAAAACTGGGTGGTTAGGTATCATTTCGGCGTTAACAAGTATTCCTTACCATCACATTATCATAGAGCTGACAGTGCACACTTTAAACGAAATCAAGGAAAGAGAAAACCGTTAGATAACGAAGGCTTCAGTGGAGACAAGTAATGTTTTCATTCAATTACCAAGTCATACTCTAACTGGTGTGTGGCTGAAGCAAACACTTGACCCTACACAAATCCACAGAGTGAGTGTTTCCTTGTTTCACGATCATATTTTGAGCGGGTGAAATGAAAAAGACATTTTACATCTTGACTCTCACAGTTCTGTCTGGGACTTTGCAAACTTCCTAAAGTAAATGACTGATAGTCAGTCAGGAAAAAAAATCTTGACCTAAACAATTCAAAACTTTCTAATAAAATAGCCTGAAATATTTCTATTAACCAAAACTACACAAGAGTTTGTAGTGCCACCATGATAAGCTTTTGTTGAGAAATCTGCTATGTTTATCATACCTATTTTGTAGAGAATTGCGGGGGACTCGTCAGTTTCTTCATCATCAAATTCATCGCACGACTCCATACCACTCTCAGGAGAACGTAAGAATTTCTCGTTTCTGTGTATAAAGACATTGCCTGTTCAAAAAAAAAAATTACACATCAAAATTTGTCAATAATTTTTTTTCCGTATATTTGGTAATAATTGCAAACTAAACCAATAAGCTTAACTCCAGTTATACAGTAAGGCACAGTTATAGCTAACCTTAAAGGCCAGCGAATAACAGATCTTCCGTTATATCCAAAATAATTTTCACTATTTTCCCCTCATTGGGAAAAAAATATCACTTTGCAACAAGCCTAAATTCATTATAAGTATATTTGTTATAAGTGTGTTTCACTGTCTATACTCTCAGAGCTGCCAACATCAATGATTATAAACTGAAAAAGGGAATGGGGTCTGGAGGCTGCCTAAGCCCCAGACACAGGAAATTTTTGTGAATTGACATGCAATCAGAGCAAATTAAGATATTTTTTTTTTTGTTATTATTCACTGTTATCTAATTTGTATTGAGCTGATCTATCATTAACAATTCAAAATGTTATACTGTAAAATTGTTTCTTGAAACATACATGTAATATTGTATAAGATTAGGACCTGGGATGTTTTTATATATATATATGCTCTAAGATTATTCACATGACACTTAAAAACTTCTTTAACAAAAGTGTATATATAATTATACATGTCCTTATTCTTATTCAAATTATGCAAATTGTGTTCAATAATAAAAAATGCAAAATATTAACTGCATAATTTTCAGACTTCTTTCATAGAAAAAGCAAGATGCATTTGTGAAACACTGATGCCTCCGTATGACAGCAATGTAATTCTGGTACCTAAAGAAAGGTCTTGTCTCTAGGATTTACATATGTACATGTTAAATATATGCAAGCCCCGTCACTAACCATTCAAAAGTTATGACTAGGTTGAAGTTTTCTAAAAGTAAATCAAACATATGTGAAAAATTTTGGAACCAAAAGAAAGTTTTGTCAAAAGGAAAACACATGTGAAATGTGAAAGTCCTAGAACTGTAATAATCATTTATTTAAACATTAAAGTGATTCAGATCAAGCACCAAAAAACCATAGATAGGAACTTTGAGGACAAGCATCATAACAACTAAGATTTGCTTAAATTGCAGTCATATTTATAGCCTTTCAGATTACAAATTTGTGAAACTAGATTCACATGACTTTTGTTTTCACTTTTGCCAATTGGTACAAAATCAGAGGTTCATGAAAATTTGTACTCAAACTTAACCCTTGGTTTGAAAATAACGTCTTGGCAGAATAATACTCCATACAGTAGGAGATATAACAAAACAACTACTGACCTGGCTTGATGTCCAGGTGGACAAGGTTTTGCGAGTGAATCAGTCTAAGCCCCTGGGCTACCTGTAGAAGGATCTGTTTGAAATCACTCTCACTCATGCTTGTCCTAGTTCTTCTGTTGCTCTCTAGAACTTCACCTAGACTGCCACCTACAACCATGTCATCGATATAATTACCACAGCCCAATCAATCTTGTACATATCATGAATCATTCCTAGGATGGAAACAGGGTACTATAAATAATGGTACTAGCAAAATCAAAATTTAGCGATTTCAAAAGAAAAGAAAATATCAGTGCAGTCATAATTTAGTGGAATTTGATGAATGTTCTTTTTAATTGAATATATCAGCAGTATACATATATAAACGAAACAATAACCCGGGAAAAAACACTGAAATATGATTACGATAAAATGAGCCTGTTAGCGGATGTAATATATGTTACTATTTTGAATGCCTTTCTTAAAATACATAGGGTCATCTTGAAAATCATTGCCACATCAGAATAATAGACACTCTAAGAAAAAAGTGGAAGGGGGGGGGGGGGGGGGAATAAAACTAACAAAATCTGATATGTTTTTCTACAGAAACTTTTTTTTATATCATACCATTGCAGAATTCATTCTGGATATACATGTAATCATCTTCTGCCCAAGCCGAGTAGTACCGCACAACGTGTTGATGGATCCCCAACACTGCGTGGGCATAAACCTCATTCATGGCATTTCTCCTACAATCATAATCAGAGTACATTTAATCATCAGGGAATTAACAAAATAAATATAATGACATCTACACATAGTTTTGGTCAACTTCATCATACTTTGGTACAATAATGAAAAAACAATTACAGGAATTGGCAGACAGACAAACAGACGAATAGATCTAGATAGATAAATCAAAAGCAAGAGAGAAATACATCAAAGTCCAGTAGTTGGTAAATTACATGTTAAAAAATAGTTTAAAGAATGAAAACATTTTGTAAATAAAAGATTTTTGTGGGGTTTTTTTCCATGTACATGTATCTATGTATCTAGGCCTAAAAAAAATTTTTAAAAAGGTGTTTCCAGTTACCTAACAGACCCTAAATTTTTCTATCTTTATATGCTGTATATCTAGATACACAATCACAGAGTAGTATATCCAAGAGTTATCAGTGACTTACTCATACACGCTTCCTGCTACCGGCGTTTTGGACTTTTTAATGGCGTATGTGCAGCCATCCAGTCGATGGACGCATTTGAACACACTGCCATACTCCCCATCTCCAAGCTTGCAGACTTCATAAAACTCTTCATTGTACCGAGAAGTGTTGATCTCATGCAGGGCAATTTTCTGCAAAACATTATAAATTTCCTTTACAACCAGACTAGACATTAACTGTAATAAAGTTATTTTCCTCCCTAGTTTTTGTGGAACTGCATCCATGGGATCAGCACCAATGCACCACTTCTTGGTCTGCTTGAAAAGCAGTCTCGCATAATAAAGGTTTGGGAGAGGGAAATTGTGAACAAATACCATCTTCATATATTTTCTAAGTTGAATTGCCATTCAAAAATTGCTAGTGGCAATTCAATTGCGGACAATTTCAAATGGTATGACATACACCATACCAGTCCCCTTGTCAATCCCTTTCAATTCATATAGTTTTTATTTTAACTTTTCTGTTTCCCAAAATATGTAAAAAAGGAGATTGAAGAATCATGCTTCCATAAGGCCAATTCAACTTAATTAGTAGATTATCATCTAGGGTCAGTAAAAAGTATGGGGTGGGTGGGAGGATTTTATTTTTTAATTTTTATTTTCTGAGAAAAATATTAAAGACAAACGAGTTTTTCCCCCCAACAGATCTGCATCATTTAATGGCAGATGGATATCAATCTGTGCTATTTTCATACACTAATTCCAGGATAAGCTTCAATTTAAGGATATAACAGAACTATACCTAACTTCTTCAATATTTACGTCTGTAAGAACGCGAGAAATTAAGAAAACCATATAAATCTATTTTCTTCACGTGACTTTTCACTTTCCTATACCGGAAATGTAAACAAGAAGTGTAAATACCGGAGTCGGACATGAAAATATTCCAGAAATCGCAAGTTTCGCAAAATAAAAAAAATTCAGGACGGGCCAATTTTTGAGGGGCGGGCGGGGATGATAATCTATCAATTAAGTTGAATTGGCCTAATGCTTTGGTCAGAGTTTGCTATGAAACTTGTTATAAAGTCCAACGTCAGCAAGTTGATTACATTCTGTACAACTTAATACTACCACAGATTTTCCAAAATACAATCTATGTTTGATAAAATCCTGAAGTAGCGAACAGAATTTAAAATTTTACATCAGACATCACATCTCTAACTGAAAAATTGACTCCAGATCCACTTGCCCGAACTGATGTTTCATTTGCAATCAGACCACTGATAATGTTGATCCATGCAAACATTTCTTTGTGCACATGTTGCAAAAAGAAGCATCATAGAACTTTGTGTTGCATCACAGGTGTTACACCAAGTCAATGATCAACAGTAGAAAAAGTTTATATCCACATGGCAGGCAGTAAGTTCTACATGGGTGAAGCGTGGTAATTTTGTCTCAATTTTACAAATTTTCCGCCTTGTTTTTGGATGCTTATAGAATAAAATAGTGAACAAGGCAAAGTTTCTGTATGTTAAAGCTTAACAAGTCTTAGAAACTGTTGATATGTATCTGATGCATTGATTAAACTTGCATAACTGTTGAAAGAATCGTGACCATCTTTTTCTTTCGTACTTCAGGTGTTTTTGCTTGTTAGCCTTCCATTTTTCTCTGGTTTTTGTAAAGTTCTGTGAAATTGCAATTTAGTAAAAACATGTTAACATTTACATGTAAAGGGCATCAATAATTCAGAAACTTGTATAAAATCTATCAAAGATTAATGAATATTCATGAGGACCAGGAATTCTTTAGGCAATGTGGTTTATGTTTTACAGTGACATCAGTGTTTTTCACACCAATTTGGGGGGAATTGACATTTTGGATATGGCCATAATGGAAATTTTTTAATTAATGAAATGTTGAATTCTTCCATGAATTGGACATTATGTAACTATAACGTTTTTTGCAACATTTTCATATGTATGATAGTTCTAATTATGCAACATGGCACATGTCATGAACATGAAACTGCTTGATTAATACAGTTCAAATAAATTTTTAATCATTTAATCTCCTTAGGAAATTTTAATGCCATTTTGGTAAATTTTGAATATTTTTGTAAGGGGAAATTGCCTAAATTCGAAAGTAATTCTGATGAAGGAAAAACACTGTTCCTCTATGACCTTTAACATGCATAATTCAAATCTAGTAAAACAATAATATGGTGGTGTCACATTTTTTTTTTAAATGTAATCTTATGTATAAATTTAGAATTGAAACAATATGTGGAATCTTTTTTACTACCAGTAAGTTCACACTGTTTAGAGCAATTCCAAGCTATACCCATGAAGGCTAGTTTTTCCACTGGACTCTGCAAGCATTAATTAACACCTACCCATAAAACTAAGATAAAGCTAGACTTCTGAGAAGTAATTCAGCAGGACAGAAGTAACATTGCTAAATGTTTGCATTCATGTTGTGCATTTTCCTTTGTAACACCCACTGCATAATTACATTTCCAGGCACATTAACCACAATGATTACTGAACGTGATAATGAACTATACTAAGATGAGTTGGATGTGATTAACTGTATTTTCTTAAGCTTTGGAAATGCTCTCCTGTCATGATAAATTTCAACTTAAAAGAGTATTAGAATTTAGAATGTAATAAACAATGCAAATTTGCGACTTTTTCTTGCAGAATAAGTGAGCTTACCTTTGCGTTAATGTTTTCACGACACGCTTTACAAAACTTGCGCATGCGTAGTGAACAGTACTGCAATCTATCGAGTCAATGCTTATTAGACACTCCGACAGTAATTTGGAAATCAGAATTTTTAAAAGAATTGAACAGGTTAATTGCTTCAGATTATATTATAATCACAAACATACCATTTACGTGTTATTTTTCATATCAGATGCGACAATGTCACTGTAACCGGAAGGGGCAAGTTGCTTTAATACTCTTATGTAACTGGCATCCATAGCAACCTCGGTCCTTTCACTACTTCAAACACCCATGAGCTGACCAAGTCCGAAATTTTTGTCTATTTTACAATTACATGTCATCATTTACAGTGGAAAATTAAAACCGTAATTTTAACCAACACCTGTGAGACTTCAGACACAAGAATAATATGTATGGTAAGTCAAATTTTTAAAATCAAATCAATAACTTATTCAGTTCAATTAACCAAGTAAAATAGCGACATGTCGCCAATAAGCAGGTGAAATGCTTCCTGGGTAGTTCATATATAAAAACTAATGCTTAACATGTTGACAACACTTGAGTAAAACTGCAAAATCCCTTTAATCTTCAACCACCTGTTGAAGAGCACCTGTGATTGAGTTCACTAGTCAAGGTAAAAGATTCTGAAATAATTATTTACCACCTGTTCTCCAGAAATAATGTCAAAATCACTGAAAAAAGAATTGTATCTAGATATTGTCCTGAATGACAAAATATATATATATGTACTTGCTGCTTGTACACCACATATAAAATAATGCAAAGCAACACTGTTAACAACTTCTTGATCTTTGATTTATTTTTTATTTGAGAGAGACATAAAATTTCTTTATGTAATTGAAAATCAATATATATGTTACCTTTGTTGATGGGATATCTATCTCTATTTCATCAGCTGAGTCTTCCAATAAGCTCCTAAAAGATAATTTCAAAACTGTACTCATTTGAATTCTATCAGATTGAGATCTAATCGATATACAATATGAGAATGGTTGATGTAAAAACTATGTTTTCTTTTTTTATACATGGGCATCTTTACTAAATACTGTCTCCAAGACCCTACAGTATAGAATCTAGATTGGGAAAACTGTGTATTTGGGCTCTACAATTTACTGAAACAAATCCGACATTACCATGACAGACCCCATAAACTTGCGAGCACTGGTACCAGACCTGACTCTGGTCACTGATTTTCAACATGTCACTGACATTGTCATTCCCATCTCCTGATTAGTCATTTCCTAAAGTTTACTGTACACGATTTCATGACTCATTTTTCCATTAAAAGAAGTCTAAAATTAACTACATACCTTTCAAATTGAGACCTGTTTCTCTTGCCGTTAACAGTAGCGGACCCTGGTCGGTTGTTGTTTGGGGTGAAGGGGTTGAAATTAGCCTCCACCCGCTCCTCCCTTTGGCGTTTCTTATCGTCTGTGTTGCGGCGGCGTCTAGCTTTCTGCAGAAGAGATTTCGGGGTGTGGGGTGTATCAAAAAGTCGCAATGCTCTCAAACGCCTATGGGGAGGGGAGACCGGGCAGGCAGGGGACGCAAACTCCGTCCCTGGGTTGGGAACTCTCTGTTCCGTGGCCTCGTCGACATCGCCTTCGTGACCCTCGTCCTGATACGAAGCGAATGGGATCGGTGAATATCTCCTCGATTTCATGGGTCTTCTCCTTGGCCTGGGGACGGGGCAGGGGGATAATGGTGGTAAATCCATTTCTAAAAACTCTGAAGATCTATCGGCATCGTTGGCATATGGTGACGATAGAGGGCTTGACCCATTTACTGAAAAGTCGCCATCGTGATCATGTGGGCTCAACTCACCTTCCGAGTCAACATATGTTAATGTCCTAATGATATTATCCTCCCTGTTCTTCGTCATACCTGCTTTTCCTCTTCTTCGTCTCGACTGCGAGACCAATAAATTCACACCTAACTTATTCACCGGTCAGACTGTATTTCCTTGTTTTGAATTCCACTGATCACACGCCAAAGTGACGATAGCATAGCGTACGCCAATATAATTCGTGATTTGGCGGGTCCGTTAATCACGTGACAATTTGAACCAATGAGGATTGCCGTATTATAGGCAGTATCAAAAAACCTGCGACTATAGCCTACTTCAGAAAATGTTCAGGAAATGTTTTTGTTTTTTTTAATAGAATATTTTTCTGAACACAGAATATTCTCAACCTCAAAAGTACTGTTCAAAGTTTAAAAACTCTTTCATCCATAATGAACTTTTACAATTAATCCATAGTTCTATATTTAGAAGAAATTGAATGTTTTTTGGGTGTTTTTTTTTACAAATCATATATATGAAAACATGATTTGCACGTAAACAGATCGGTACGTAAAATTAATTCAGAATTAGCACATATATCTACACTTAACAATATACATGAGCTCAAATGAGATTTCAAATATGCTATATAGTATATTCAGGAATAGTCACATTTCTGAACATTGAATGCCGGTACATGAATAACAATTATTGTTAAAATATAATGGCTATAGTTGTTTTTTAATATAGCAGTATACAAATGATATCTAATTGATAATAATAAGCATGGTTTAAAAAAGAAAATAATCATGATTTAAAACGTGAACAATAGCAAAAAAAGAAAAATAATGTGTTTTTTTTAAATTTGTTTACATTAGTCATTTATATTTGTTTTTGCTTTGTTGGATTTCATAAAAATATAAATATCAAAAGTGCACTTTAGTATATCATAATTTCTTAAACCTTAATTTTCAATGAAAATAACGATATATAGTGAAGTCAAAATGGAAATCTGTCTTTATATCCTTGCTTTGATTCATCTTGGTACTGTTTATAGAAAACATCATTTGCGTGAGCTTAGACCTGGAAAAAAGATTACTCCATAATGTTTGCAGATTAAGTCAGATTATATTTTATATCATGTTATTTTAGTCTATATCTAATCCTTTATCCACATATTGAACTAGTGTTAATGGATGTCAAAAATTATCACTTTCAGAAGGGGGTCAAACACAACATGAAACCATGGAAATAAATAGTGCATGAAAGCTACTTCATTCTAGATTTTAAAAGTCAGTTGGACATCTCTCTCTCTCTCTCTCTCTCTCTCTCTCTCTCTCTCTCTCTCTCGTAAAAAACATGAAGCCACCGGGTAATTGCGGCTTCTTTTACAAAGAAACAGGTGTAAATGATATCATTGAATCTACAGTTCGATATAAATCACTATTGTTCTTGCTTCATTGCTAAGCAAACCTTCATTTAAGTCTTTCTGTGCTCTTCTTTTATATACCGGCAAACGAAACTTCTTTTGATCATTAATAATATGATTACAAACCAAATGAAAGAAGGCCAAAAAAAAAAAAAACGCCAAGAAAATACCATTAATGTACAAATCGCTACATAAGCAAACAATTGCTGATAAAAAAAATTAAACAACCCTTGTAAATAAGACATTACTTTTGTTGATCTGTGTTTTTATTCTTTGCCCGTCCCAAATAAATAAGTTGGAGTAGTGCTTGCTTGTTTCATAAAATTTAGGTAAATTAAACTGTAAAAGAAGGGATACAAGCATTTATACTGTGTACAAAAATTTAATCCTAGGGTGAAAATAAGTTACAATTTCTATAAAGTACATTTCACACAGGAAATACTAATTACATTATGTTTTGTTATTTAGTAATATATACAAAATTAAACACTTAATAAAAGGTAAATTTATCATAGCCTTTATTCAAATTGCGTGTGGATGTGAAAGTGAAATTGCTTTTTCTCACTTTGTACTGCCATAGTTGACATGATAACGGTGTTTTGATTGTAATTGTCGGCAAAGTAGAGACACAGAGTGTCAAACTTTCACAGACCTACGGGTGTGAGTTAGCCTGAGAACCCGCAGGGAACACGGAGTGTGAAAAGTGACTTTTAATTACCATTGATCACAGACAAATTTATCATAATTACCACAAATTTGATTCAATTAAAATTTTTTTTAGAACAGCATGTTTACATTTCATTTAAGAGTGACGAGGGACAATTAACATTGAGAAACACGGAGAAATTGAGTTTGCAAATTACTGCACCCTCGTTAGTCTCAAATTTCACTAGAGTGAACACGGTCACATTCTATGGCACGTACAGCGTGATCTTGTCAATATCACCGGTGTGAATTGTTTACAAACATGACGCAAATTTCACGATGTAGACTTTCCATATGTCGTGTAATACAAATTAGTCTAGACACACAAATTACAATATCCGATTGGTTTTCTTAAACACTAAATAAATTAAACAGAACAGTTTTTCATTGATCTTCATTCAGTTTAACACTGGTCTATGATCGACGGTTCATGATTTAGACATTCCTTGACAACTGTCTTCATTGCTATCGTAAATGAACGGTAATCATATAAAGCTTAGGCATAGGATTGTCCTGTCATTTTCAATAAGAGTTGTAACGTACTTGTACCATATTTGAAAGTCTAATTCACGTGGGATTAGCGGCATAAATTGACACTTATGGTTATATAGGGTACATGATAAAAATTTGAATTGTTTAATTGCGGTATAGGCACGCATGTAAATGTGTCCACAGAAATTTCAATTACAAGGCATCAATCAATTCATAATCATATATTTATAGCGTAATAATCTCTCATCCTAAACACATCACATCAAACAATAGTTTGATACTCCACCGTTAATGATATTTCACTTTGGTACAAAACATGATATTTTTATGACAAATGTTGAACAATACCAGACTACCCCTTTACAAGCATGTTCTCTCGTTGTTGTTGATATTTCAAAATAAAATCGTAGCCAACAGCCAATTTAATGATAGAATGGTGGAGAGAATGTGACATGTTTTGGCCTTCGGCCTTTAACTTCGAGCCATAAATCTCCAGATCACATTGCGAGTAAAGAATCCGTGAAACAGACACGGCGATAAATCAATGTCTATTTACAAACTAAAACACAGGTCAATAACGGATCGCCTTGTCAGAGAAGATTTCTATCTCAAAACAGAAGTAAAATGATAAAATTAGTTTTGTCATAAAGTGTACGATAATAAAAGATAAAAGTAAGCTTAAAGTATTCATTGTTTATTTTCATTTTAAAATTCATTACGGTAAATTATATTAAAATTAAAACTCACTTTGTAATTTTTAGATTTTTTTTTTTATTTAAATAAATTCCTTGTTATTGTATAACATAATAGGATTAGGCAAGCAGACACAGCCTATATAAGCTTTCTTTCAAGGTACAATATAATTAGAATTTTAAAAATGTTTAGTCTGTAAGAATTGAAATTTGCTGGTTTTCTCTGAATTTTTAATCAAAGAGGATGAAATAAGCACTGCACTTTGATTGTGAAAGCGGAAGATTTGCTGTTCGTCCAACCCTCCCTCAATCACCCTGTCCCATTTTATTTATTTCATTTTTTTTTTCTTTCATTTTTTTACTTTGATATTTTATGATATTAATTTGAATACTTGTATTATACTTAACCGAACTTGCGCAATATTCTGCTATCAGTACTCTATATCATGTATTCATAACATTACCTAACGAAATGCTATACTGTATCAGAATGATTTTGACCTCGTATCTGGTATGGAGAGGGCTTACAAAGGCAATGCCAACTGTTCAAATCATTAATGTTTGACAAATTCGATTTTTGTATTATAAGAGTTATAGCCCTTTGCCTTGTCATGTGAATTGACACACAATTATAAGCGCTTAGCGTTATATTCATCTGCTCAAAACTAAATTTTTATCTGCACAAAATGAATTGCTGAACTTTTTTAAATTCAAGGTCCGTAATTCTTAAGTTTAAATTCAAGGTACATGTCCATGATTGAATAACTTTCTAGCTAACAACAATGAACTACAATTTCACTTGAGTTACGATTTGTTTTTCCCTGTAAATTTAGTTTTCACCGACTGGTGAGTCGGTGTGGACATTTACAAGTTTTGCCTTTGCAGCACACGAGGTTCGAAAATAGTGTATAAAAATTAAGGGATATAAACACACCATTCCAATGCATTCACCACAGTAAAGCTACCTACATGTAGTATTCGTTAATTTCAGCGAATTGATTGTCGCCTGCTTTTTTCAAAAAGATCAGTGTTGCTAATGGGTCCAGCTCCAGAAATGAATGAAGTCCCCAAGTATTCATAAATACATATAACTATGTGGGGTAGAGACATTTGAATTATGTTCATGTACGTATGGTACATGTATATGGCCATGCCCAATAGTCTTATGGACCCGTTTTGCATGCTGTATTCTGTTATCAGTCATGGCTGCAAAAAATTCTTGTAAAATACACGCAAATTGTTCATATTAATCCAAAGTATCAAAAGAGGCGATTTTCATCCCAATTTTTTAAAATGTAATTATGCGAATATTAATTCTTATGACATTTAAATTTTAAAAGGTCTCTATATCTGATTATATGTTATCAAACTAATATCTTTGTAATGTCAATGCGATCATATTACATGTACAAAGCATTGTAAACACGACCACAAAATCAGTTGTTTATAGTGCATTTGATCAAATTAACTGATACCATCATATTGATAAACTGTTTCATCATTAAATTTGCTTAACAGTAATCGAACGTTTGCCCGGATCAAAGATTCAAAATAATGTTTACAGGCTGATACGAGGAGGTGAATTACCAGACAAATAAATCAACAAATCATCTAAAAAACATAAATGCACTTATCGTGTTCTTTTGTTCGCGCCGCTGAGATAATTCGTGTCAACTTTTATCTTTTACAAAATCGGTGGCATCAGATAAGGTTGCCCGTTATAGCCCTCTTTGTCTCTGCGTTGTCAGAATTGAGCTGTAGGTGTTACGTGTTTGTTCATTAATCTGGGCTAAAGTCTCACACTAAGCTAATCCCCTATAGAGTTGATGGGGATTTACTGTAACTTTTGTTAGATACCAATCAGGTGAGGGCAACTGGAGAGTCCTGATAATGAATGGTAGTGCACGTTCGTGTCCTGTCATATCATCACATAAATACCGTTATGCATACATGTCTGGTTCGATGTTATATTTTATGTCATATATCGTATTCAAGTTATTCCTTTTCTCGCAAACCATACATTTAATGGTGCATCATGTACATAAGCAATATGATATAAAATTAATATGTACTACCTCTAGATTTATGATAAAGTTTCAAGTATATATATTGCTGTTTTGATTTTTGATTTTTTTTTTGATTTTTTTTTTTTTTTTTTTTTTGTATTTATTGAAATTAAACAAATTTCACACGATACTTCTTTGCTTGTAAATGACGCCTGAAATTGACAGTGATCAAATCTTCCTCGTGCAATGGGTTTTTTTTCTTTCTATTTTTAAAACACATGTAAATGTAAGATAAATAATAGAGCAATACACACTTATTGTAAAACTTTAATATTTTATTGTTTTCTGTTAACTGTATGATACCACTTATATTGCGTGCCATATTAAACATATTTAATTTTGAAAATACCTGAGAACATAAACTGCGACACTTCCCAGTCGGCGTGAAGTATTGCTGTTCATACCCTCATGTATGAAACGAAATATACATCTATGTATCTTTATTACATTTTACTTTCATTTCTGTCGGAATTCCCTGCCGCTAAAAATAGTCGTGTTATAATATCAAGATTCATCCGCGCATTGTTCACATTCATGAGGAAATGGCTATCATTGCAACTGGTAAAGATATTGGAAATAAATATATCGCTATACAGAAACATTTATATATTTGTAGACCGAGCTTAAGGGATTAAAGTAATATTAGCTCTGAATCTGAAAATTTTATTTTGTTGTAAAAATGTACAATTAGGATAGTTTTGTATGTAACTTTAACCATAGCCATTGATAAGATTAAAACTAAATTTAAGATTTAATCAAAATAAAGATTTCGGTTCTATTGAACGTATATATATATAGCATTATATACAAAAATCAGTGTTTGTACGGGAAGACAATAATGTAATTTTGCTTCATTCAGAGTCTCTGGATAGGTTCTCTAGCACAATTATTAATAACAAAAGTTTTTAAACCTTATTTTTTCTGTCATTGTTCAACATAATCTATAGATCTATTTATTATCCACGAATTGTATTGTTTATTTCCAAAAGCAGTACTGTTTATAGGTTACAAAAAACATATATTACAATAATAACATAAATGAGAAAGATATCAATAGGTTATGATAACAATTTGTAAACACGAAATAGAGCATGCGTTTCAGATAATATAAAGAACATGTTTCTCGAAACGTTGAGGATAGACCTGTTTATTTTGTGGCATCTAATTTCAGTTTAGAAAAAAAAGTTTCATATACAAATTTCCCAATATTACACATACTACTTGTATTTAAGTACAATTGTAATAATTTATACATTGACGGGTTTTCATGATAAACGTATCAATATGTAATTTTCCTAGATTTTCATATAAAGGACGAATAAATATAAAGTGCTAATCGTCTTCAATAATCTCTATTTGCCCACAATTTACACGTTCTGTTTCACTCACGTAAATTTTTCATTGAAATGTCATGCAGTTTTAATTCAACGATACCCAGGTTTCAAACCCTACATATTTTTCAAAGTTGGAGAATTTGTAGGCCTGTTGATCAACGGTTTGCTGGATTACAATAAGCGCATTAGAGGGTGGATTAAAAATAACAACGTGACAATGAAAATAGATAGTATTGTGACTGAAATAAGACCATATTGATATACAGCATTTTACAGTCAGACTATTTTGTAGAATGGTGTGATGTAAATTAGATATTCTGACTGGTCAGAACACTGGCACCCCCCCCCCCCCCCCCACCATCACCACCACCTCAAGGGCGGATCCAGGGAGGGGGTGGGTCCGGATCCCCCCCCCCTTTGCGGACCAAAAAATAAAGTTATTCAATTTCAACGAGACTTTGCGTCCAAATGATATGAAAGGTGGAGTTTACATGTAATAGCACCATTCAAATTGATCAACACCTGTATATCATTTAATTCTACGACGAATAAGGCGAAACACTGATATATTTATTTACGATGTTTTCGTCAGATACAAATATCACTTAAGAATTCTTAAATAGTATATACAAGTTTTGTTTAAGAAGTGCAGATAATTTAAAAGTGAAAAAGATCTAGAGAATACGAGATTTTACACCACTTACCGTAGAGCTTCTGAGGGTCTAGGCGGCACCCAGACCCCTCGCCTTTTGCGAGTAATTTTTAAATCAGCTTTTAAAATTTAAAATCAGATCTGAGTATAGCGATAACAATGACTAGAACTTGGGGAACAAGTAATAAATTAACAAACCGTATAAACTGTCTCAAGATCCCCCTAAGATGTTATGTACACAAGCAAAAAGGTGTAAATGTGTGGGGTGGACATTATGAAAAGTAGCTAAAAGATTAAGTGCTAGATCCCCCTTTCATAAATTCCTGGATCCGCCTATATATGCACCTCTCCCCACACATGGCGCGCGCCCAAATACCGTCTGAATCACTTAATTGACTTCATTTTTCTGACATTTCATTTGAAAAAACCTAAAGGCAACAATGTCAAACTTATGATAAAACCCTTGTGTATATCAGGGAGGAGGAGCTCCCGGTCGTTTCCAAGGTCAACAAGTACATGTACCTGTGGGCGGGGAAAAGCCCGCACAAGCTTATCGTCAACCGGTGGCGTGGCCGAGTGAATGTATCTTCCATCGAATTCATATTGATGAGAAAAAAATATTTCCTGTTTAAAACAGTCTCCAGTTCTTTGTTAACAGAACAAAGTCGGGAGGTGTCTATCTTGTCACTATCTTGCGTGACTTCCTCAATCTTCTTTTGGCCGCTAAGTTATACTTCAAAACAGTCAATGGTTGAAATAAAGAAATAACAGACTATCGGTTTGCAATCCTCAATTTCGACACCAATAAGTGCGTGCTCTCCGAACCCCCCGACATAAATTACAGACAAGACAAATGATATAATGTCAAGGGGAAGAATTAAAACAAAACAGCTATTTTCGTGCGTAAACGTCATAAACACATCCTATCTCACGCCATCAACAAATTATGTTATTAATTATTTAAAGTAGGTCGAACTCAATCGAACTGTAAAGGTAGTGGAAAATACGACTGTATTATATATTGATTACAAAGAGACATCAATTATAAACACTGTAGTAAACAGGTGATTATAATTAGGTAATGGAACTGTTTATAAAGCTATTAAGCCAACATTACTTGTCGTATGATATGATATCACCGACGTTTTCTTATTCATTGAGTTTGAGAGGGGTTACCACCATATTTGCAGTATACAATATTTGAAATCCCCAATCAGTTTTCCTGCTATTGCGTCCACACGATATCTGTTGATGAAAAATAAACATGACTGTATGGATCAGATTTTCTTGATTAATGGTGATACAATTCCAGTTTTTCATGTGAGGTAGGATTATACGTACTATGTGTTTTAATCAATTGATACAACTTTGGGCAGTACAGCCCATCAGTACTTTAATGTAACAATAAAATAAATACATAGGTGTGTCACTTAAGGACTCTAAAGGGGGGGGGGGTGTTGAAACCCCTGATCAAGCGTGATACATACATATTATATATATATATATATATATATATATATATATATATATATATATATAAAGCACAGATATAGCAATGAACTCTTGAATGAACATTACTGCCCTAAGTGAAGAAATATTTAATATAAAGCACAGAAAAATTCAATTTATTTGGATACCCACTTTCGCACCTACCCTGGGTTGAACTCACGACCTGCGGAACCAAATCTCCTGGCAGCGCGTAACCAACGCGCTAGACCGTCTAAGCAAGTCTAATAAAACTTGCTTTCGGTGACAATTGAATATGATACACATTGCATTCGAAGTATTTTATATAAAGCACGGAAATAGCAATGAACTCTTAAATGAACATCACTGCCCCAAGTGAAGAAATATTTAATATAAATGATTTTTTCTGTGCTTTATATATATATATTTAATATAAATGATTTTTTCTGTGCTTTAGATAGATAGATAGATAGATAGATAGATAGATAGATAGATAGATAGACAGACAGACAGACAGACAGACAGACAGATAGATAGATAGATAGATAGATAGACAGACAGATAGACAGATAGATAGACAGATAGATAGATAGATAGATAGATATTTATATGATATTAAGCATAGTTCAAAGTACAATACATAACTAGAAAGTAATATCAAACAATATTGAACAATACAAAAAGCACCATACACACGTAACAAATCACTACATACACACGTAACAAATCACTACATATACCTCTAGGTTTTTATTTTTCAATTGGTGTATTTGATTCACACTAATGGAGGAAAATCTTCTAGTTTCCATTTGAGGAGACCGAGCACTTAAATATTGTATATTGCCGACCTTCACACAGTTCTTTTTAAAAGTCAATAAACATTTGTGAAAATCGTCCGACATGAACTTTCGGTTTGTAGAAAGACCCAAGGATAAAAAAGAAAGTACTTTTCCACAGGATTTTTGGTTAGTATTACTTTCAGAAAAGCTGTGGTTCTTTTTTTTTTTTTTGTACGATGTATTGATGCAATGCAAAAAAAAAAAAAAAAAAAAATGTCACAAGTTCATGTAACCGTACAAGTACAATGTAATTATATATGTGTGTGGATTTTCTCACTCATGGGTAAGTAGTTTGAGTACATGTTGACAGTATTTTCATATAGATATGAGGAATTCCTCATCGCATGTCTCTTACGTCATAGAATTACAAATCAGGAAAAAAACTCTATACTTACTAGTAAATGGCTATAATTGTACATAACTCCGAAAAACAGCCAGGAAAACAGCCACGTCCACTGTAAAGCTACATGTACACCACGATAGGGACATTTCTATATACTGTATTTCTTATTTGAGGTCGTTAACATATATCGGAGGTAGGGGTGTCCACATTTTAATATATATACTGTACTTATATGGTATCGACACGATTTATTCCAAAAATTACACCTTTTGAGGTAAGGTTTATTTGATCAAGAATGTATGCTCATAGTCTATGACTCTAAGACCTAATGAATGTATAAGTGTTTAAAATAAAAGAAATACTATATTGGCACTGCCTTGTTTCATCAAACTCGTGTCATTTTATTTTAGACCTGAAACAATAGTTTCATTTCAGAATCCAACCCCCCAACCCCTGAAATTATCTCCTAAAGGCCTAGAAATGTCGCTGTATAAAAGTTACCTACGGAACTGTAAGTCAATGGGGGAAACAATCCAATTTTCCCTACAGAGCTACTATTCTGCAGCTAGACGTAGATGAAGTTTTTATCACGTCTATATTATCATCATTCATGCAACACAGACCCTTAGTGAAACATTGTAAACACCATGTTTTACACAAGTGGGGCATCTCTCTCTCTCTCTCTCTCTCTCTCTCTCTCTCTGCTTATAGGTGATTTCAAGAGAACGCATAGGGCGTGGATGTGAATTTTGAAATAATTCTGAAAAAAGTGTTAGTGGGCTCTCCCATTTCTCTAGGTCTGGCAAACACCTCTGCTACTAGTTAATTCACAGTCAGAGGTAGCTGCAGAACTGTAGCTCCCTGGAAAAAATATTTTGACATAACACAAGTCAAAATATTTTTTAGAGAGCTACAGGTCTGCAGCTAAGTCAGAGGTGCATGTACATGTCGTCTCGCGGAGTAGGACTGTATTTTACCAGATTGTGATCTTTGCTTTAGTACGGAAGTGGACGGGGGTGACGAATTTCTGTAGGTAGATGGCGATAACCCTAATATTTGTCAACAGTTTTAGTTTTGCAATATGAGTCATTCTCACCAACTTTCACAACGCCACAATAAGCAAACAATAATGCGAGACAAATGTCTGTATGTTTATCTAGGGTTTTTTCTTTATGATATTTTTATAAAATTAGGCATACTTTAATGCAGATAACCGATTTGATTTACATCATTTTATATTGCGTAAGTTATGAAATTATATAATTTTGTTCTGTCAATAACATTGATATTGAACAGTATATGTTTCACTGCATTGACAATATCTCTTCCATTGGCATATACTCACAAACTACTTAGTAGCTGTCTGATTATTTGCTGGCTGCCCTGCTGGGCGCGGCACCTTAACCTCCGACAGACAAAGTTCCCATACGAGTCGCATCTGGTTGGGTTACTACAGTGCGTGTAATGAAATACAAGGATGAAAAGCCTCTCTGCAACAAAGCTATGAAATATAAACTACGAGACAGGGGAATACACAGGAACGTGTATCACACGATAAAGATCAGTATTAAGTTGCGTTTTTGTACGTTGAATTAGAATCCGATGCCTTCCTTTTTGCTGTACGTAAAAATGACACTAACTTACATCAAACTACGTGGTTTGATTTAATAAAAAAAAAAAACAAAAAAAAAAAACAACAACAACAAACACTCGTATTTCCATTGCCCAAATCAAAACTGGAACAATCATGTATACTGACACAATTTTGGTGTCCTTGATAATCAGCTCCCGTAGTTGGTTAGGTTTTATTGGGGGGGGGGGGGGGGGGGGGTTCCCTTGAATCTTTTGTTTCTTGTAGGATTTTGACAAAATTATACAAAAATATTTCCCAAAATTTTGTTGGTTATTTCCTTCCTTATTGGGGCAATATTCTGAATGCAAATGTAAATAAATAAAATCGCATACAGGTACATATAAAATCAAACAATCTGCTCCAAAAAGAAAATTTCCTGTAGAAATTTGTATTAAAATAAACATCACGTGCGATTATTTTTCATCACGTCTACTGAAGTTTGCTGAGATCCTACAGAAAATTAATAGAAAATCCCACACTTCTTTATTTCTCAAAGATGAGTGCCAGGTATATTTAACATGCCAGGTGAATACCAGGTACATGTATCTATTCTGTCAGGTAAATACCAGGTAGATATTCTGCCAGGTAAATACCAGGGATCAATTCTGCCAGGTTAAGACCAGGTAGATATTCTGCCAGGTGAATACCAGGCATCTATCCTGCCAGGTTAAAACCAGGTAGATATTCTGCCAGGTGAATACCAGGCATCTATCCTGCCAGGTTAAGACCAGGTAGATATTCTGCCAGGTGAATACCAGGCATCTATCCTGCCAGGTTAAGACCAGGTAGATATTCTGCCAGGTGAATACCAGGTATCAATTCTGCCAGGTTAAGACCAGGTAGATATTCTGCCAGGTGAATACCAGGCATCTATCCTGCCTGGTGAATACCAGGTAGATATCTAGGCATGTCTATTTTAGGAATTCAGGAACTTACCACTTTTGAGCGCTACCATATTAAACGAGATAAACTTAAATACCTTATCAAATCTTATCATGCCACTTGTTTATTATGAGTGACGTTTTCATATTTCTTATATCAAAAATGAGATTAGTGGCTGACAACAGATGAATTAATTATCAAGTTGTGGAACTTATCATTTTGTAAATTTAGTATTCATTGTCATCTGATAATTCAAACTTTACAGCATAACCAAATTTGGGGACAAATCCTGGCGGGGGATTCCTGACCTCTAGATACGGTGGATCGTAGGACTTTGTTGAAAATTTCCTATATTTTCCGACATCTGCTAATAACCTCTAAAGTACTTTTAAATAAATTCCATGATACATTCTTCTAAATTTACCATTTATATAAATATGTGGAAACGAAGCCCTTAAACTGGAGAGGGAGAACAACGTACGAAGGTTGAAAAACCGAGTTAAAAATAAGTGAATTTCCTCTTATGATTTAACTAGTATTACAGCTCTTGATAGAAAACGGATGACACCAGTGTGTTATTCCCAATGTAAATTATATTTATAAGATAGAAATTCTCAATTAATTATGTCAGTCACACAATTTTTTGAGATTAATCTAATTTACAGAAACTATGTAGGGGAAAAGGACGTGTCAACCCTTGTTTTGTAATTGTGAAAATAACAAACCGCATTGTATACATCCAATCACCCGATCAGCGTTAGGTTAGTACATTTTACAATCACATCTATGATTTCATTTTTTATGTATATCACAGGTAAATCACAAATCACCTTGTACAGACTGCATTGATTATAAATCGTCGAACATGGTAAATTTGACCTTGACCTATATAAGAATGGCATTGTCTTCTGTCATAGTTCGCTCTTGGTCCCATCTTTTAGTTCCTAAACTATCAATCTTGTATAGTTCAAAAGTTGTGAACGAAGAGAAAATTCTGGACAGATAAAGAAACGATGAAATTGACAGATAAAAACACAGGTATTTGTAGAAATGATTCCGGATCCCCCCCCCCCTTCTTGCATCTTTCGGGTGCATTTTTTAACGTTAAATTCCTTGGGTCTTTCGGGTGTATTTTTTAACGTTAAATTCCTTGGGTCTTTCGGGTGTATTTTTTAACGTTAAATTCCTTGGGTCTTTCGGGTGTATTTTTTAACGTTAAATTCCTTGGGTCTTTCAGGTGTATTTTTTAACGTTAAATTCCTTGGGTCTTTCGGGTGCATTTTTTAACGTTAAATTCCTTGGGTCTTTCGGGTGTATTTTTTATAGAACATATAACCACACAGTGTTTTTATTTCAATGGAATACACAAATTTTCGCTAAAAATAGTTTTTAAAAATGCCATATCACTGATCATAATAGATGAACTATCATTCATTTTAAAAAATGATAATAATAATTTCTTGTATATTCCCACATAAAACTTTGATCCCCTATTGTGGCTCCCATCTTACACACGGGGCTCCTGAATTGAACAAACTTGGATTTGAACTACATGTACCTAAAGATGTCTCCACGTCAATATAACTAATCATATAAGGGCATTCTATTTTGAGGGTGAATATTTTTAACGACCTTTCTACTTATGTAAAACCTTTATGGATTATCATGTAACCCCCCCCCCCCCCCCCCCCCCCGCACCACTACCACTACTAATACGTAACAGAGACAATAAATTACCTTTAAATTATCTTGAATGCATTTTTACAAATCATAAAAGGAAAAATATAAGTGTGTCGATTTCAGATCAGAAAGGTGATGGTTTGGTGACGGTTTTAGTTGGGTGTTGTATGATCCATGCCCCAAGTGCCGGTAAAACAAAGTACAAATGAAAATTGAATAGATCTTGTCCTTGGAATTATTTGCTTAGGATGGGGGGGTGTGTCAAAATATCTGTGTATTTACTGGTACAGACCCTGAGGCGTGCTACTACACCTCCAAAGCGTTTCGTTTCGTACAAACCATTATTACATGTAATCTGTGAACAACTCTAGATGGCTAAATCACCTCATGAAGTATGCTGGCGTAAACGATCGCCCTTGTTTATTTTCAAAATTGAACTTTATTTCGTACAAATAATTAAAACCGTCCCAAAAAATGGTTGTGTCAATTGACCAACAAAAAAAAAGAAAAGAAAAATATTTGTAGGGGGAGGGGGTCTTATGTGCATTCACTTTTTGAAGACAGTATTTTGCAGTGAGCAGGACGTTTCTGTTGTTTTACATAGATTAATACTTTATACATGAATCTATATAACAATACGTCAGACCATATATCTACCTTTCTTCACTTGCTTTTTATATATATTATAAGGTGGTACCTTTAACTTCAACTTTTCTTGTATCATATATCTCCATCTATTTAACTGTCTCTCCATGTGTTTACCCCCTCCCCCTCCCCTCCCTCCCCTCTCCTTTCAAATGCACTCTATATACTCTACTTTGACAAAGTTAATGTTGAAAAACAGTTTTGCTTCGTCGTCCGCGTAGAATCGTATACCTGTCCTTTTCATTATATGCACATATTTCCATTGTTTTGGACTATCGACATTTTAACAACGTAAAAGGTGGGTTTTTTTTTTTTTTACCGAGACAGCTGCCTCGGTTGCCTCAATGGAAGCTACACCACTGCCATTGCTGACCTGTAGTGAACAAAGCGCGTATGATCTTGATGAATAGGCCTATAGTGAATATACACATGTCTATTTCAACGGCAGAATGGAAATTCCGACAGAAATGAAAGTCAGAAAGTAGAATATAAATACATGTACTTCACGTCTGCACGTGTTAGCGCTTCATGAAAAGTAGAATAGAAATACATGTACTTCACGTCTGCACGTGTTAGCGCTTCATGAAAAGTACACTGAAATGAAGCTGCGCAATATGCTCACACCCTCACTCAAATTCAAAAATATTTCACTCGTGACTCCAAACAAATGTTGTATTTTCTAGGTGTTTCGCGATATTTTTGTAAAATGCATAAGAGAGAATGTTTAGCCTACATCGTATATTTTTAAAAAAAAAAGTAATTTGTGTTAACATACTGATAATCATTTTATCAGCCAAGTAAGGACTATACAGAATATGATGCATCAGAATTCCCAGCATCTATAAATAGAATAACGAATTGATCAAATTACACGCAGTATTAGGATCAGTGTATTCTTTTATCATGTCATTTTCCTATATATTTACCACGAGTTAGAAACGCCAGTGACTGTACATATTAGTGAAATGTTGCATTATTATTTTAATGGACTCATTTCTAACGAATTGCAATAGTGGTATTATATTAATGGGCCGATTTCCAACGAAATGTGATAGCGTCAAGTAGGCCTAACTGGTGTTATTTTATTACCCTGTGAAAATAACAAATTTTGCATACCATCTTAAATTCAACTTTATAAACAGTGTCGTAGATTTGGAATTCATTTCACTCCTGGGATAGGATTTTTTAAAATATGATTTTTATAAAATAATTATACAAGCTCAACAATTTTTTTTATTTATTTAACAAATAAGGACAAATTTACTTGGTTGATGATTAATGAAGACAAACCAGTAATTGTCAAATTGTCAGAAAAAGAAGTGATGCTATAAAACTGCAAAAATCATTATAGTTATTATTCATATATTGGTATAATACTGATACTGTCCATTTACTTGTGTATACACCTGATTAGAAATCCATATATGTATGTACTCGTTTCCCCAACATGCTACATCCATATGTAGTTTGGAGTCCATGTAACCTGTAGCTAATGTTGTAAACTTTCTTTCTTTTTTCAAATTTCCTTCTTTATAAACTGTCTTGCTGTTATGCCCTCTTAGCACAAAATTGGAATAAAACTTATCTTATCTATATATATTATATCATAGCATATGATGGGCACTATAGGTGCTATGATTGTTGACATAGCAAAAATAAAATGCAGCTGGCATGTGTATCGATGCATAGGCATTTTAACATACATTTTTATGGAAAGCCGTAGGGTACCCCCACATTATTATTATTTTTCCCTATATAAAATACCAAAATTATAACCTCTTCCAAAAATAAAAATTTCCCCCTATTTGCCGATATTATTATTATATCGCAGCGATAATAATAATCTGTCCCGAATCTCAGACACCAAATTATAATTTCATCCCCAAAAGAAAAATATTCTTTATTTATAATTATAAATACTGCCGCAATAATTATAAACTGACCCGATTTAAAGTCACACATTATCTTTATAAATATAATCTTTCCACCACAATAATAATTACTGAACATCGCCAACAAAAATTATCTTTTTTATTTGAACGCTATAGAATATAATCTGTAGTGACAATAATAATTCTGGACCAGCCAAAAAGACAAGATTATTATTGTTGGTGGAAAAGATTTGGACGCTTGAAACAGAAAACGTTTGTCTGAATCGGATTCACAATAATAATATCCGACTTCAGATTGGCAGATATTATATGAAGCGTGAAGGCAGATATTATTTCATGCGTGACTGTGCAAGCGGTTGGTCGAGAGGGAAATCACGTGACGTAGTTTCACTTTGACTTTATTATGGAAATGATTGTTTGTCGAAAAGGTATCCTGGTATGTGTTTCTTTTGGAGGATGATAAATGTGAATAATTCAATGAATAAATCTTTGTTGGAACTGGAGTATAACATTTTATATCTTTGTGACATGATAGATAGAAAGGGAATTTTATCAAACACACTGGTCAGCTGCACAGGCAGTTTTTTTTCGTAACACAGGCCACCCTAGGGCTTAATTACGCAAAATGATATAGGGCTCACGGCGGGTGTGACCGGTCGACAGGGGATGCTTACTCCTTCTAGGCACCTGGTCCCACCTCTGGTATATCCAGGGGTCCGTGTTTGACCAACTTTCTATTTTGTGTTGCTTACAGGAGTTACGAGATTGATCACTGTTCGTTATCTTCACCTTTCATGGATTTCTTTAATCTGTGTTTTATGTTGATTTCTTAATGTACTGAATAGGGTGTCATCACATGAGGTGTCCATTTCTGGTACAGGAACAACCCTATCCGGGGAGTGGGCGTGTCAGTACTAAGTAGCACCTCCACCGCTAAATCCCACATCATTTTGTATACATGACCATTATGGCACGCCAAATTCACAAAAATGAGCTAAGCATAGTTTCACAGTTGATAAACTAGGTTTATCGACTGTAAACTATAGTTTACGAACTGTTATAACTATAGTTAACGATTCGTTAACTATAGTTTTCATCCGTTAAACTATATTTAACGGTTGTAAACTATAGTTTACAAATGCTAATCCAAGTTTATCTGTCTTTAAATAAACGTGAACGATAGATTTTGCTGATAAATACAGATTCACAATTGTTAATCCTAGTTTCACAAATTGTGATACTATATTTATTAGATAAACTATGACTTGTAAACCGTAGTTTACAATCGTGAAACCGTATTTATCAGATAAACTATGTTTTGCAATCGCTAATGATCGTTTTCATTGTTAATTATAGTTCACGCTTGTGAAACATAGATTATCTGTTAACTATGGTTTACAGATGTGAAATATAGATTAACGTCGTTAACTATAGTTTACGGTCCGTAAACTATAGTTTACAGTCGATAAACCTAGTTTATCAACTGTGAAACTATGTTTAGCTCATTTTTGTGAATTTGGCGTGCCATAGACCATCCTTCTGCTTAGATAATTCACAAAGGTGGTACTAAGTACACATACGTCATGTAGCTAATTGTTTCCCAGCTATTCACAAAACCATCTAAGGGTGCATACAATGTATAATTAAGGAGGTACCTTACATCGTCATAATGACTGATTTCCTTTTAAAACATGGATGAAAAAAATCAGTATCAGCAACATTTATCTATTCCTTTTTGGTACTACCTAGCCAAGTAGGTCAGTAGGTTAGCAAACTGACTGCTGAACTGTAGGTTGTGCGTTCGAGTCCCCAGATTTCTACTAAAACTGCATTTTTGACATTAAAATGAAGTAAATTTGAAAATTTTCAATTTCAAAATATTGTTGTACATATCCTTAGGATTACAAGGAGAAAGCTTTAAAAACCCTGGCTTATATTTGCCATGATTGTCATGCAATAAATTTGTGCACGATTCAGTTATTGCTTTTCATTAATCTAATTGATGTGTATATCAATGTGGTGGAGATACTGCTCACATTCAAATTTGGAGCTCAGTATAAATGATATCTAATTATTTTAATCTGTTTTTGTATAAGAATTAATGCATAGAAATGTTCAATTGATGATATCTCTAATTATATAGTTGCTCTCTCTAAAAGAATTATTGCATACATCTGCAGTCAATTAATGTTATATTTAATCCAATTGTAGAGAGCAATACATCAATTACAGTGCACATTAAATGAATTATTGCTCTCTACAATTGAATTGTAGCTTGCACCAATTCAGTTGTTGATATCATCAATTCATTTGAAGAGAGCAACAATTCAATCATAGCGCACATCAATTCAGCAGAATAATTACTGCTATCATCAATTCAATTAATGTATGCAAAAATTCTGAAATGAAAATATGTTAAAATTATTTGAAGAGATCATTGACTTGTTGCATACTTCAAATGAATTGATAGTATCTTCAAAATAATTAAAGATGCCTTAAATTATTTGAGTTTATATTGATTTGGCACTCCATACAGCTGAGCCAAAGACCTCAATAAGCTTGTCTGATCAGAATGTCATTGTTGCAAGTCCTCTTCCAATTTTTCATTTGGCATTTCAATGAAACTTAGTAGAAAGTATCTTTGAGTAAAGAACTTTTAAGTTTGTTCATTTCAGGTTCCATGCCACCCCCAAAAGGGAAATGGACCTTATATCAATTCATGAAATATAATAAAAAGCAAAACATGTTAAAGAATCTGCCATATTCAAGTGGTCCAGTGTTTCTTAACAAAGAATGACTACCAGAAAACCATCCATATAAGAAGGTTAAACATTTTTTTTCCATTGAGACGTACTGGTAGTACATACACAAGAAAGATATTTCATTGAACTGAGAATCAATTCCAAAATACTTTTAAATAATTGTTATAATGAGGGTTTTAGGAGAAATCAACACCAATCATGGTTCAAAGAGTTATATTGTCTTAATCACATTAACCCTAAAATATTTAAACAATGTCACATGGCATAGTGTCTAAAACATATATATACAAGTATGTGGATGCATACTGTAATTTACATTATAGCAACCAACATGACTATTTAAGATCAGAACCTTGCTTTGGCAACCATAGTCTATTAAAGCACAAACACTTTAAGTATCAAAGACAATTCAATAAATACATGTATATAATTTATTACACAATCATACATATCTGACATTAATAATACATATCAGAAGGTGCTAAACATTTTGAATATATAAATGCATAGTAAATAAAAAAAAAATCTGTAAACTTCTCCTGTGGTTAGCAAGTTTAACAGTACAAAGGTATGGCTTGGACAAAATTCATGGATGTTTTTGTAGGGGATGGTGGAGTGGGATGGGAGAGTTCAAAGAACAAATTCTGTTCATGAATAGCCTTTAGCATTCATACCAAATGAAATTCTGTAAAGCTCCACATTTAAAATATTTCAAGGATAAAAAAAACACCCCCAGAAAATGTGAATACATGAAAATGTATCTGATTAGTTAAATACATAAAACTATGGAACAGAAATCAGCTGGCAATAAAAGCAAGTGTACAAAGTCATGGAAACAAATGTATATTCTACAACATCTTATGATGTTAAAGAATCATCAAATGCATCATGCACTCCCTCAGATATATGTAGAGATGATGAGCAGAGGTCCAGTCTCTCAAGGTGTCAGGCAAGGCAGATCATGCTGATGCAAAATAGATGTTGCCACACATGTAAAATCTTCATCAATATCTTGGAAATTGTTTAAATACGAGTCTCTGTAAATGAGGCGCTGTATTTTGTTGAACTGCATAGAAGTATTGTGAAGCACCTAAAATAGAAAAAAAATCTATTATAATTGCACAATGAATCTCTAGACATATTCAACATACCCAGTATATAAATTGAACAAGAGGCCCACAGGCCTAAATTTATCGGTCACCTGAGTACTAGTGAAAAATTATCACTACTCCCAAGGGCTATGGAATCTAGAAATAATTTCCTGTTCTGAAATTTAATCTAAATTTTAACATTCAGCAAAAGTATAAAACAAGATGTGTTCTTACAACTTCAATGCCCTCATAAGTGCATACACTGATGAAAGGCTTCACATAATACAAGAGATGTTTGTAAAACACATATGCCCCCAGGGTGCAAAATTGAAAAGAGTTATACACACACATTATTTAATTGATAGTAGTATCATCAATGCAAAATATTGAGCGGACATTATCTTCCTATGTCAAGAGTGGATTGACCATGTGACCTCAAAATCAATAGGGGTCATCTTCTTCTGAAGATATACCAGTGTACCAAGTTTGATGTCTGTCAAGCAAAGGGTTCTCAAGATATTGAGCGGACAGTCTATTCCTATGTCCAGAGTAGATTGACCTTTGACCTGAAAAACAATATGGGTCCTCTTCTCATAACCAACCCACATATGAAATATCATTATGATCAAGTGAATGGTTCGCAAGATATTGAGCAGACAACATGTGGTCTACCGACCGAGTGACAGGTGCAAAGCAAAATACCCCTCTTCTTTGAAGGGGGGCATAATAGGTATATCAACATTAAAAGATTATACTAATTTGGACCCATCCTAGAGTCAAAACCCTGGGTTGTGAAATTCACCATTTTTTGTACATCTTTTTCTGCTATTCCTTGGTATAAATGCATTTAGATTTTCTACAGTATCAGCAAACTTGCACATAAACACTATATTCTAAGTTTGGCCCCACCCTGGGGTCAGAACCCCTACCCCAGGGACCATGAAATTTACAATTGTGGTAAAGACTTCCTGCTGCACATCTTGATGCATTAATTTTTCCTAAACGTGCGGTTCTAGAGAAGAAGATTTTTGAAAATGGGTCAATTTTGGACAGTTTTTGCCCCACCTCTAAGGTCCTAGGGGTGCAGGAATCCTAAAATTTACAATTCATGTCCCCCTTGTCCAAAAGATGCTTCATACTAAATTTGAAAAGAATTGGACTGGTAGTTATCAAGAAAAAGTTAAAAATGT
Source organism: Ostrea edulis (assembly GCF_947568905.1). NCBI lineage: Eukaryota > Metazoa > Mollusca > Bivalvia > Ostreida > Ostreidae > Ostrea > Ostrea edulis. The sequence continues at coordinate 66,011,054 of NC_079166.1, read as the reverse complement.
TCAATTGTTAACACATGACAGCGGACGACAACCAATTTAGTATCAGGGGTCCGTGTTTGCCCAACTTTCTAATTTGTATTACTTATATGAGTTATGAGATTGATCACTGTTCGTTCATCACCTTTCATTGTAATTCCAACCTAAGGGTCATGACATAACCTAACTTCAATTCACATACTGTATACCAACTTCTATTCATGACGATTAGTTGACAATTTAGCAATTTACAACTGGTTCTCTGTGACCAATATTCGCGACCAAGATAATCTTAAACAAATATAAAATACATTAATGATAAAGTTCTCGCAAACTTCACGAAAATTTCTCACATGCGAATAAAAGTTGGTTTACAGTATCATGGGTAAGCCTCAATATCAATATGACAAACTGGAAAAGAACCTTTTTAAAAGATATTCCTTTCTGAATACATAAACCTACTTCATGGGCCACAATTTGACTAAACTTGAATCTACACTATGTCGTCAAGCTTTCATAAACATTTCAACTTGTCTAGCCAGAGGTTCTCAAGATAAAGATTTTTAAATGACCCCACCAATTTTTGCCTTTTCTTGATTATCTCCCCTTTGAAGGATGGGTGACCCTCCATTTAAACATCCCAATTATCCAACTTTGAAGGATTATTTGTGCCAAGTTTAATTGAACTTGGCCAGGTGGTTCTAGAGAAGATAAAATGCAGTTTACAAACAGACAGACAAGAGATGGTCAGAAAAGCTCACTTGATCTACTAATAATAAATATATCATGTCACTGTGTGCGTAAAATCTCACATAGATATATACATGTAGCACTATTTTATTTGTGTTACCTTGATTTGCTCCAGATTTTCCCTAAGTAACTGAATTGCCATTTCCTTCTAAACAGGATTCAATGAAATGCTGCAACGATTCCATTCTCTGTTCCAGGATCCACACAGATCTTTTGAGGACACCCTTAAAAAAATATGACAAAATCTCAAACTTTAAACTTCCATGCATGGAATTTTAACATCAGAGCAGATTCTGTCTCATTTCAATTCTTGTGTAAAGGGACTGTCGAGGGTAATTCCATACATTTTATATCCAGGTCCAAAAGGAAAACAAGTTCTCAGTGTTTAGAAATAATTATATTCTGTTGTAGTTGAACATATATGATATAGATATAAAACATTATCTTATGAAATCCAAGGGCAGTGGTGGGTTTAAGGGGGGGAGGGGGGATCCAAGGGCAGTGGTGGATTTAAGGGGGGGTTGCAGCCCCCCCCCCCCAATAAATTTTCAAATTTAAGGTAAATCGTGGTATTTTGTTTAGAAAAGTACAATAAACGATAAAACTGATACTTATTTCACCTTATTAAAAATAGAAAATAGTACAAATGACTTAAATAGGAGATGTATTTCAAGCCCTATAAAATCTGTAAAAATCCAGGAGCTTCGGGGGCTTTGCCCTCTGGGCCCCCACCAGGGCTTTGCTTTGGACCCCCTGGAGGCCTCAAGGCAGCCCCCAGACCGCCTGCCTAATAAAGTGGCGACATTAATATTTAGTAAATATTGTTAATTGAAACTGAAGCAATTTTTTGCCATTGGTGTAACATGAGGTTAAAGATTATGATACTTTATCAAATTATCAGGAACTGAAGTTCTCTGATTGGTCCAGACTCTCTTTCCAAATGGGTGTAACTCAGAGTGAGTTCACCTCAAATGAAGTTCCAGGAGGTTTATTCGGGTTTCCCTCTTAAGAAACTGTAGATTTGCTTACAATTTTATCAACCAATCAAATTGCACATTTTAACGGATGTGTCGTTGTGAAGATACACAATGGCAGACGCCAAGTATCAAAGAGACAAAACACCTTTATTACTTATTGATGGAATATTTATTGTTATAATACTCTTTTCCACTTTTTAAAAACAGTTTTGATTCAGAAACTGTTTACATATACCCAGTAATTATGGTGGTTTTTTTTTTTTTTTTACACAACACATCTTCTTTTGTGTTTATATTTGCTGGAGGCGGGAACTATATAGTCTATAGTGTCAAAAATGTTGTAAAATTCCTGATTATTCAATAAAATGTTTATTGACTTTTGAATTCAGTCTACTCTGTCTTGGTCAACCAATACCCGACTAGTTCCATATAGTTACGAGTAGACCTCATTAAAAGTCAATAATTGTATAATGTGATCAAGCAACTACGAATAGGAGAGAGCAATATCAGTTACATACAACAAATGAATTCTACAGTATATCTACAATTGAATTTAACTTTCCTAAACATTTATCACCATAGAACATTACAGACCAAAGGGGGGGGGGGGGGGATAGTGGTATTATTTGGTGAACAAAAGTTATTTTCCTTCCATTTAACATGACTGCATTTCAATTCACTTCCAGAGGGGGGGGGGGTTGTTCCATAAACATTTTCATAGTAATGTAACAGTTAAACTTTATGTTAAAAAAATAATAGGAGGGTCCCATCCCCCAATACTATGTGCCTGGGACTGTACAATTTAATTACATTCTAAAATATCATTATTGTGTCTCCATAATATACTATATAGATCTACAGAGACAATTGTACTGAGATGTTTGGCACCCCCCCCCCCCTTTTCTTCGACCCCACCGAAAGCAACTGGATGACTGCGACAGTCTGAATACCCTTGCCTTATTTTATTTTGAGAACAACAGGCTACTACTACTAGCGACTAAGTTGTGTCACTTATACTTCTATCAGTGATATATAGGGTCATAATATACATGTACATGTAGTGATTCATACATATTTATCTATCGGAGCATTTTCAAGCTACAAATAAATGATGGGGGTACAATGGCTTGAACACTCTTTCAAGAGGAAGATGCTGGTGACATCAGTTGTAACAGGGAATTTAGAATGAATTCATTAAAACCCACTGATGATGTCCCTGTACCTGACCCTATGACCCTAGTCTGAGAATATGGCCAATGTTAAGCTTTTTAGAGCTCCTAACAGATGATGAGGTACCTGACCGTTGCACATAATCACACATGTACATGTTATTGTAGCCTTACCTCTATCCATGAGTCAATAAGTTGAATAACGGTTAGGTCTGTCAGACAAAAGTACTGTAATCATACGTGCCGCTTGCGTCACGTGCTAATCTCTCTCAATGGGGTGCTTCTTTTCGTCACGCTTCAAATAATATCTGCCTTCACGCTTCAAATAATATCCGACTTCACGCTTCATATAACATCTGCCAATCTGAAGTCGGAGATTATTATTGTGAATCCGAGTAAGACAAACGTTTTCTGTTTCAAGCGTCCAAATAATAATCTTGTCTTTTTGGCTGGTCCAGAATTATTATTGTCAGTACAGATTATATTTTGTAGCGTTCAAATAAAAGTGGAAATATTATATTTATAAAGATAAAGTGTGACTTTAAATCGGGTCAGTTTTTATTATTATTGCGGCAGTATTTATAATTATAATAATGTCATAAATGAAGAATATTTTTATTTGGGGGATGAAATTATAATTTGGTATCTGAGAATCGGGACAGATTATTATTATCGCTGCGATATAATAATAATATCGGCAAATAGGGGGAAATTTTTATTTTTGGAAGAGATTATAATTTTGGTATTTTATATAGGGAAAAATAATAATAATGTGGGGGTACCCTACGGCTTTCCATACATTTTTGACTATATTTACATTTCTAATGTTGATATATTTACTAATTGTGTTAATAGCTATTTCCTCATGAATGCGAATGCAGCTGTGAACAATGCACGTGTGAATCTTGATAAATATAGTACATCAACTTTAACGGTTGGGAATTCCAAAAGAAATGAAAGTAGAATGTAAATATAAGAAATTTTCATTTTTGAATATACATGAGGGTTAGCTGCAATAATGTAGCCCTATCCAATTTTTTATCCTCTTACTAAAAAAAAAAAAAAAAACCAAAAAAAAAACCAAAAAAAAAAAAAAAACCCAAAAAAAAAAAAAAACCCCCAAAAAAAAAATCGGAGAGGGCTACATTATTGCAGCTACACGAGGGTATGAACAGCAACTCTTCGCACCGGTATATTTTTTTTATGAAGTGCGCACGCGCTTCGTATGCTTCGAATGAAGCGTTGCATTTCATACCGGGCCTCATGTATTTTCAAAATTGAAATATTTCAAGACTTCCCGATTTCGCCTAAATATAGATAAAATCCAGGAATGTTTTGATTGCCAAATATGTTGATCTTTAGAAATGTACTTAATATTTGTAGAAGCTTAGATTTGTAGAAGCTTAGATTTTGAATACATACTAAGTTGAGAACTTTTTAAAATCTCCATGAAATGGAGCCAATAGAATCAAAAAGTAGATTTGTAAGTTTTAAAAAATCTCATTTTTCACAATTGTACGAGCATAGTCCGGTGTCTAATCGGCTCAGAGACATATTTTTTGGAATTACACCTACACAAATACTCTAGCCGAGATGAGATACCTGCATGCACATATTATAATTTTGACCATTGTGTTATCTGTAAGCCCAAATGAACTTCACTGAAATGTTTATATACATTTTACAGGGCTTGAAGCTAAGTTTTTATGTCACCAGTCCAGCCGGACTGATGGTGTATAATTTCAACCAGTCCGCAGAAAAAATTACCAGTCCAACAGAGTTTTCCAGAAATAATCAAACACACTTAAATGTGGGGTTTATATTTACGAATCAGATTCGTCTGATATCCACAGATCGAAGCATGCCAAATGTGTGTATAAAATTTCATAAGTAAATTTTCCAAAATGATGCTTTTAAAATTAATGTCAGTCAGTCTGCCAGACTTTTTAAAAATCGGTCACAGCCCGACGAGCATATGTTAATTTCGACCCTGTTTTACGCATTGGTAAACACAGTATTGAATAAAAACGAATCACTGCATTCAATTGTTCAGCTTGCACCTAATAGTTTTCCTGGTAAAAATCTAACTGTGGATCGGTAGCTCTCTGATAAAATGACTTAATATTTCCTCAGAGCTCTACAGATCTGTAGCTCATAAAACCAAGGACAGAACCAGAAAATTGATGTGACTTAATTGAGACTAAAACTGGTAAAAAAAAAAAAATAAATAAAAAAAATAAATAAACAAAACAAAAAAATGGTACCTTTTCCGCCTCCCCCTTTCCTCTCAAGGGACCCCCCCCCCCCCCCCCCATGGCACAAAATAACACGTTTTGTTTGACATGATTTAAATGTATTTATTGTATATAACATATACAAAAGGATCAGAAGCAAGTTGGTATAATTTACGAGTTCTTTTCCTTATAACCTAATACATGTAACACACAACCGTTATTGGGAAAAAATATACACTGTACAGAGAATATATACAATCATAGTAAGCGTTCTATAGATAAACAATATAATATGATCATCAGCTACAGCTTTCAAAATAGTTCCATGAATTTACAATTTTTGTTTAAAATGTCCATCCAAAAGGGGAGGTGATTGAATGGGGCGGGGGGGGGGGGGTGTTGCATTCCCCTCAAGATAAAAAAAAATTATGACTGGATCGGGAAACGAACCATTCAGAGACCCCAGCGTGCTTAATTTCGAATCGTTCGTCTTCGTTTGAGTGCAGTAGGACTCGTCGATTTCGGCTAATTGTATTCGGCGCGTCCCCCGTTACGAGTTTTCACTCTTCTTGTTTGTCCTTTTTATACAATGACATTTAAGTCGACGGTTTGGGAGCTGCATACGGACATGCATGCTGTCTTAGAATAGTTCCTTTAATACGCTGACTAACGAGAAACGAACACATTTTTTACCAGCTTTTTTATTGTTAAAATTAGTCTGCCCCCACATTGACCTCGATGGAATGTACGTGTAGTTTGGACGTTATGATATGTGAGGGTTTTTTCCACGCACTTGATATATATACTACCACTATCAATTCTACGTGGGATGTGTATTAAGTCTGGAACATTTATTTATAAACTATTAAGGTTTTCCTATATACTATTTTTAGCACATAACAAAGACATGTATAGCAGTGAAAAGCTCGTTAGTTATCATTGAGAAGAAGCAGGTAAGATCGTATGCATGTCTTTTATACATCTCCTTTTTCTTTTCTTATTTTTTTTTTAAAAATTTATTCTACGTGGGATGTGTATTAAGTCTGGAACATTTATTTATAAACTAAGATTTTCCTATATACTATTTTTAGCATATAACAGACATGTATAGTAGTGTAAGGCTCGATAGTTATCATTGAGAAGAGGCAGGTAAGATCGTATGCATGTCTTTTATACATCTCCTTTTTCTTTTCTTATTTTTTTTAAATTTTATTTATTGGGGGTGGTGGTGTTGTCGCTGCTGTTGTTGTTGTCATTGCTTTCATTCCACATATATACAATCAGAATCGTAGGCCTATACACAGGGGCTCGGTTGTCAGATATTGAAGTTTTGTATTATTTGTTCCCGAATAATAAATTGAAGTTTTGCATGATTTGTGTCCGAATAATAAATTATATAAATAAAATCCACCACCAAAATCCGCTTTTTTAGAGGTTTTAAAAAAGGTGTATCATGTGTACATTAAAAAAAGTAAAGGGACGACACTCGCCATCTTGGATTTCTGGGGGGCCCTCGATTCACGGCTTGTTTTTAACAATTTCTAATCTCTGCCTACCGGTTTCTGGCGAGATCTATGTTGGAAAAAGATCCAACGACTTCTCCCTATTGTCTGCTTATGTCTACATGCCGTATTAAAGATCCAGTGACCCGAAACATCCTCGATACCTGCCCTTACTTATCGAAAGCAACGGAAGTTTGCATCGAGTGACACGACGCCTACCGGAGCTCTCCATATAATCACTGGGGTGTTCCGAATGTATAGGATAAATCTAGAGAAGTCTAAGTTGAAATAAGCACTGAATTTAAATTGAATTGAGTAAACGAATGTTTTCCAGGGAAGAACAAAGAATTCAGACAATGTCGTAGCATAGTAAGCTGTAAATAGTAAACTATGTAAGTTTTGGGAGAGATTTTATATACCAATAACTGAATGATTCTCATTAGATTAGCTTACGCACAAAGTACCACAGGGGCACATGATCAAAAGAACACCTGTTTATCCACATATTGCTATATAAATATCAAATTGAAGGACGATATACCATACAAGTATTGTAAGTGTATTGTCGTTAACTCATCAGTGTTCGTTCGATTACACAAACACAAGTTGCAAGCCGATAGAAGGTGTGGGGGAGGGGGTGTCATGCAAACCACCCCCTTCCCCCATTTCAACTTATCTTGACCAATTAAATGTAAATCCACTTTTTTCCACTATCATTAAGGGAAATTGATTAAGAGTAATCTCGCCACCACCCCCACCCCCTTTATGGGCTGTCTTTCCCCTGCTTTAGCCTTTTAAGAAGAGAAATAAAAATCCCCCTCCCCAATTTAGAATCATTCTATGGGTCCGATATGTAAAACTGTACACTGTGTGCATTGTTTGTTTTCAAAGTTTTAAATAATGTTACAATTCAACTTAAATACGACGTGCAAGAACTTTATTCAAAATAACGAAACAAAATTCTATCATATTTTAGGCTTCTCCAAAATATCAGTAAATATGAAAATGGAAACATTCCATTGTCAGCAGCTTGGCCGTCTATCAAAAAATTGTGACCATTTTAAAGCAAAGTCAACACTTTTTATTAAAGAGCTGCTGTTTTTGCGGTGTTGATTTCTCTGGACTTACCGTATGCATTCGGAACACCCCAGTGATTATATGGAGAGCTCCGGTAGGCGTCGTGTCACTCGATGCAAACTTCCGTTGCTTTCGATAAGTAGGGGCAGGTATCGAGGATGTTTCGGGTCACTGGATCTTTAATACGGCATGTAGACATAAGCAGACAATAGGGAGAAGTCGTTGGATCTTTTTCCAACATAGATCTCGCCAGAAACCGGTAGGCAGAGATTAGAAATTGTTAAAAACAAGCCGTGAATCGAGGGCCCCCCAGAAATCCAAGATGGCGAGTGTCGTCCCTTTACTTTTTTTAATGTACACATGATACACCTTTTTTAAAACCTCTAAAAAAGCGGATTTTGGTGGTGGATTTTATTTATATAATTTATTATTCGGACACAAATCATGCAAAACTTCAATTTATTATTCGGGAACAAATAATACAAAACTTCAATATCTGACAACCGAGCCCCTGTGATTTCAACTTGCATGTACGGTATTAGATTCACAAGCTTGTACTAGTATTTAGATTCAAATTAGACTATGTGTAATTATAAAGTAACTAAAACCGAATCATAATATATATGGTATAGACGTACTTGAGCTTTATTGTTCGTTTACGTGACTACTTCGTTTCCCAGTGACCTGTAATTGATTGGATTTGAGGGGTTTTAAACGATTTTTTTTTTAGGTCACCGCATCAGGCCGTGTTTCATTTTGTTGTAAAGGCTAAAAATATGGTTTGTGTGGATCACTAATGAAGAGAAAAGTGGTTATATATAAATGTGAATTATTGAAATTCCACGATGTGCAGCGGCATAAAAATCATGAATATCTCTTTAAACGTTAATGTTGTATTGCTATATATACCAAGTCCAACTTTACGTAAAGATTATTTGATGCTTGTCACGTATCTCGAAAATACCCACACACGTGGCAAATAATCAGTGAATGGAAACTTGTCCACAGAATGCGTTAATGCAATGAACAAATATGTCATAACACTTATACATGTACTATAAAGAAATTTTTGACACCAGGTTTTCACCAACAAAAAGAGAGCATGAATTTGTTCAACAAGCTCCCTGTAGATTTGTACAGGCTGGCTGCAGACACTGCAATTCTTATTTTAGATTATGTATCTACTCTGCGTCATCTTTTTACACTATCCGAACATAAAATGAAATTTTTACAGAGAGCAGTCAGCAATATGATGAAAGACTCGAGCCGTAAATCTGGGATTTGTATTATATATAATTAATTAAATATAGGTTTTTCTCAGTCTAAACTATATTCCCAAACGGTGAAAACTATTATTTACAATTGTTATTTACACAAATACAGTTTATCTCATAAGTACACGCAAACTATTGTACCAATCTGATTAAAACCAGATCCTGAGATCCGCTCACTTAGATCGCTACACTAGGCCTAGTGTAGCGATCTAAGTGAGCGGATCTCAGGATCTGGTTTTAGTGTAGCGATTGATTATTTTACACTACATGTATATATATAGTTAACTGTGTAAAAGCGAGAAAAATTTTATTTTGTTTTTCTGCTTTTTTTTTTTTTTTTTTTAACATTATATGATTTACAATACGCTCCGTTAAGATTGGTCAATTTCTGTTGAGTATAGAATATGACCCCCCCCCCCCCTCCACTCTACTATATTGCTAGCTGCAATAATGTAGCCCTCTGTGATATATATATATTTTTTTAGGGAGAGGTATCCCGAAAACGTCAGAATTAAAAAAAAATTGGATAGGGCTACATTATTGCAGCTACTATATTATGTGAACTACATGCATGGTTTATAAAAACTATCGTTCAAACAGCAGATAAATGTTTTTTTAAATGATGCAGCGTGAGCCTCTTCTCATCGCCAAACATGTATTTGGAATAGAGTGCATTAGCACTAAATGAAATATAGTCCGGTTTGAATTTTGGTCAGGAGAAATGCCTAGAATTACATAGGAAAAGTTTCACACGCCGTTGCATATCAGCTCATAGACTAAACATTCCTAGAGAAGACAGACACTGTACTAGATGTAGCACCAATGCACTTGAGGATTTTTTTTTTACTATCATGAATTTATAATTAGGAGGAAAGAAACGTTTTATATGAATTGGTGATTAAATGCTGCAAGAACTTTTGTAACATGAACAATGATCAAAAGATGATCTGGCTCACGATAAATGAAAAGAGACAAAATATACTACATATCCGTAAAGTAATCTTTAAAATGGGAATATAAAATATTAAAGGTTCGTCTCAAAAGTGTGTGTGTTTATGTGCGTGTTTGTACGGAAGCCGATAGGTGCCGAGTATAGAATTTAACTGGCGGCCGCAGTTATTCAACTCCCCTCTCTCTCTTTATCTCTTTATCCGACCAAACCTACCGAGGACGTCCTCACAATGTGTAAAAGAGAATACACACACACGAGTGCTGTTTATTCTAAAGACAAAAATGTACTATGTTAGGTATAGCTATGGAGATACATGCATGTACCTATAAAAGTTTATCTAATAATCTCTTTTGAATTATGAAAAAAAGGTTTTTGAGAGAGAATATTGGTAAGGACATGTCATCACACCACTTGTCCTCACTAAGCTAATATTTCCTCACAACGTCTGTCCATTGGTTGAAATTTGTCCTCACTTTACACGTTTTACTCTCTCTCTCTCTCTCTCTCTCTCTCTCTCTCTCTCTCTCTCTCTCTCTCTCTCTCTCTCTCTCTCGGGCGCAATCCCTGTAATCTTCCTTCCAATACTTAGTAATTTGTATGTGATATACAATTAAAAAGCATCATTGTTTGTCGATTGTGCTGTTAATTTACAAATTTATATAAATGTTCACATATCAGATGTTGACATATTCGCGCACGAGCAAATCTTCATGTGTACGTATCTGGCACATAGAACCAGGGGGCTGACCCTCCACTTTTTTGACAACGTTCATTTTCTGATATTTTCATATGCAAACTAAGTTATATTCACATGTGAAATAAGATAAATTGGCGGATTGGCCCCCATCCCACTCTTTTGGTGGTAGTAATGAATGGTGAAAATGTAATAATGAATGAATTGATGAATTGAAGGACGAACGGAGTCTCCTTCCCCCTACTTAAGAGTATGACGTTTGGGCAAAAGAGAAATGTTAGGTTCATTTTTTGCTTGTCAACAATTGTAGAAGACAATTTCTCCTCCGACTGTCCCTACACTTTGAAAAGCGATGCTACGTGTTTGCGTACTATTCTAAATCTTTCAAAAATAATCACTTAGCAATATGAATCCGATTGTTTTTTTAAATTGACAGCCACCATGTTAATCTCAGCGAGATTCGTCGAGGCTGGATATTTGGACTGACGCCTCTTCCGAATCTCAGACCAGTGTCACATAAAGTGATTCGGGAAATCTTGCCTGAACTTCGGCCGCTTGTTGCGATTAAAATGGGTTAAATTGAATTTCTTGCCCGCTTCAACTTTTCGCCTCAGACATCCTATTAACTCCCTATCACAATGAAACATGCATTTCTTACCTTTACAAGGTGTAAATCTCACAGTAATTCAAGTTGGCTATTTTCGAAGCCATTGCAAACGGCCACCATTTCATATTTTACCTTCTCAACACTGAAGAGTTCCGATAATTTAGGACGCCTTCTAATAGATTGATTAAATATTACACAGTTTTCTTTTTATTGCTTTTAATTTTTATGCTTAAATGCTTTGTGCAAAGTAATTGTCAACCAGTAAGTTCTGTATTTTCAATCATAGTACAAATTGTCATGAAGTAGTATATCGGAACTCTTCAGTGTTGAGAAGGTAAAATATGAAATGGTGGCCGTTTGCAATGGTTTCGAAAATAGCCAACTTGAATTACTGTGGGATTTACACCTTGTAAAGGTAAGAAATGCATGTTTCATTGTGATAGGGAGTTAATAAGATGTCTGAGGCGAAAAGTTGAAGCGGGCAAGAAATTCAATTTAACCCATTTTAATCGCAACAAGCGGCCGAAGTTCAGGCAAGATTTCCCGAATCACTTTATGTGACACTGGTCTGAGATTCGGAAGAGGCGTCAGTCCAAATATCCAGCCTCGACGAATCTCGCTGAGATTACCACCATGTATAAATTCAGAGGCGGCCACCACATAAAGTAAGTGGCGACCGCCAGATAAAATAAGTGGCAGCCGCCAGTCAATTTATATGGCGGCCGCCAGATAATAAGTATATTATACATTAACACGATATGACAAATTTGAACCTGTCCTAGAGTCAAAACCCCATGCCTAAGATAGTCACAATTTTGATATGTCCTTTTCTGCTTTTCCTAGATATGCACTTAGTCTTTATACCGTATCAGCAAATATAAAGAAGTCCTTCAAATGATAAAGACATTAATCACTATCATAAATTTGGACCCACTCTGGAACTAAAATCATTACCCCCTGGGATCATTTTGGTAAATGATGACCTATAGATACACTTCTTCTAAATATCTAATCAGTTTCAATTTAGTATCAATGGCATTAAAACAGATATTTTGAAATGTTTTACACATATACACTATATAATACTAAGATTTGGACCCACCCTGGGGTTAGAACCTCTACACTGGGGATCGTGAAATTTACAATATTTGTAGAGGCTTTCCTCCTCTACATCACTATGCATTTAGTTTTTCATAAAGATGTGCGGTTGTAGAGAAGAACTGTTTTTGTTGGGGTTTTTTTAAAAATCGTTAATTTTGACAGTGTTTGCTCCGCACTTAAACCCCCAGGGGTGTAGGAGTTGTGAAATATACAAGTGAGGTCCCTCTTGTCCCAAAGATGCTTCATGCCAAATTTGATAAGAATTGGAATGACATTTATCAAGAACGCACGACGGTCACCTGTTATACAGAAAGCTAATACTTAGATGTTACTGGGCGCCAGGGAATTTCATAAATAATACCGATCGAAGCTCGGACGGGCCGAAGGCCCGTCCGCGAATCAAGGCTCTAAAGGTAACACGTATGTAAAAGAAAAAAGTCAAAATCAGCAAAATAAAAAGAGATAATCTCTATATACGTTCACTGAAATTTTCGTGATCCATATGGGCGCCGCCATTTATTTTTTCATTACCTGCTTCAACAGTTATTCGTGTTTTATTTTGAATGCCAATAATAGAAGACTCTGACGTGCAATTCGTAATTTAAACACTCAGTTTGTTCAAAGTGAATAGTACAATTATCATTGTAACAGGTTTTAGCAAATAAATACATATAAAACCGTAATACGACTAAATAGATGAACGAGATCATGAGTTTCTTTGAATAAGAATATACGATAAAATTACGGTTACATTTTTACCATTTTGAATTTATTGGTGAATCTTGTTTAGTTTTAACGGCCTTTTTCATTGCATACGGAATGTATTATTGTTGTTTAATATGTATACGGTGTGACCGTTGGACCGAGCGAAGCATGAAATGGTCATTGGAGTGTCCCAAGTGGTAATCATAATTCCGTTAAGTACGGTAGATTATGATTCATTTAAAAAAATATATTTTTAATGAAATTTTCCTTGCGTTGATAACCCAGTAAGATCTCAATATTAAAGGGGTTCATATGGGGAGAACAGTTTTACAGGATCCGCCTATCCATTGAGCGCGGAAAATAAAACGCAAGGCGACGTAAACTGTGCATTGTGACGTCACATTTAGCCTCGACTTTTTTCTCTTTTTCAAAGCAAACAATTATTTTTACAACAATAATACATTCCGTATGCAACGAAAAAGGCCGTTATAAAACTAAACAAAATTAACCAATGAATTCAAAATGGTAAAAAAGTAACAGTAATTTTATCGTATATTCTTATTCAAAGAAACTCGGGAACTCGTTCATCTATTTAGTCGTATTACGGTTTTATATGTAATTATTTGCTAAAACCTGTTATAATGATAATTATACTATTTACTTTGAACAAACTGAGTGTTTAAATTACGAATTGCACGTCAGAGTCTTCTATTATTGGCATTCAAAATAAATTACGAATAACTGTTGAAGCAGGTAATGAAAAAATAAATGGCGGCGCCCATATGGATCACGAAAATTTCAGTGAACGTATGTAGAGATTATCTCTTTTTCTTTGGCTGAGTTTGACTTTTTTCTTTTACATACGTGTTACCTTTAAAGCCTTGATTCGCGGACGGGCCTTCGGCCCGTCCGAGCTTCGCTCGGTATAATAGTTTGCTTTGAAAAAGAGAAAAAAGTCGAGGCTAAGTGTGACGTCACAATGCACAGTTTACGTCGCCTTGCGTTTTATTTCCCGCGTTCAATGAATAGGCGGATCATGTAAAACTGTTGTCCCCATATAAACTCCTTTAATGAGATGTTACTGGGTGTTTAGCGCAAGGAAAGTTCATTCAAAATATATATTTTTAAATGAATCATAATCTACCGTACTTAACGGATGATTACCACTCGGGACACGGAGTTACGTACATGCTTCGCTCGGTCCAACGGTCACATCGTATACATATTATAATTACATGCAAAGGTGAAATTTTTTATATGTAATGCTTCGCTTCCAGCGTGCAACGGTCACACTGGTATATAATTACATAGCTCATTTTTTGTGAGATACTAGTAATAAATTAAAGAGGGTATGTGGAAACTTCAGATTTAGTATACCTTGTAACGGAAGCTCATTCAGTAACTTTACATTGATGTTGCCTTTGCCGGATTTCACTTTATGAATATTCATGGATAACTTTACGAAACCGAAAGTAGTTTTTTTTTGACTGACAGTTTCTTTCGACAGTCAGTATACGTCAGACTAGGAAACCGTGATTCTTGAATGTGTAGATGAACTGAATGGGATATAACTTTAATCACTGTAAGTTTTTCATACTTATCAGTTTTAATATGTCTACACAAACCACACTCCTCCACCACTGTGTATTAATATTTAGGTCAGATTTACTTTGTGTGGTTTTTTCTAGGACACGTGCCCGGTTTTTGTGTATTTTGCTGATGAATTTTTCAAATTGAAATAGTTTCTTTATTGCATGTACTTTCATAAATTCTCTACTTTCATCGAGTATTAAAAGTCAAGATTGATATATGCATTTGACGACTTCGGTATAATTATCGGTTATATTTGAGTATTAAAATCAATATTTACGCCTACTGTGCGTAGATGATCTGGTCGGGAAGAACCTACATGTAACTGTGCAGCCTATACTTGATAAGGACCTTCTTTTAGAACAGAAGAAAAACTATATTTTGGATTGAAATCAGTTGGTGAATTTGGGTAATCATGTTCTCTCTTTGTGAAATGAAATTAAGATATCGTTGTTCACTTGTTGAAAATGTTCACGGGTCAGCTTTAAAACCACCTATCGTGTGGGAGATCTACTCTCTGTTTATTTGGATACGTCGAGTGGTTAGATAGTGTTGGGAATACATAGATTTTCAGTCTATTTTTAATACCAATAATTTCCAATGATATATGCAAGATTTCAGACGGGATATATATTTAATGCATGCATGTATTATGAAATATTTACTGTATTTTAATCACAAGTGCCTGGTATTTAACACATATGAATAACTTTACAGGCTAAATGTGTATTCATGTCTTAAAACCCAATTAAGCATCTGTGGATTTCCATCGTATGTCGCAGATACATTTGTCTGGTTTCGTCTTCGAGAGGAAGACAAGATAAGCTGTGGGTGTCCGACGATGGCTGTTTTGAAAAAAAAAATCATATTTATATTATGTATAATATGTTGTTCGTTACTGATCACCGGCTGTGTTCAATATATGTTTTTAACAAAATCAACAACAACAAAAACTTAACACCCCCCCAACCCCCACACATAAACAAACAAACGAAGAAAAAAAGCAAAATAATAATAAACAAAACAGAAAATTTGTGGGAAATATAATTTGGAATGAAATTTATGCAACCGTCCTTTGCGGTGATTTTACAAACTTTTGCTGTGATTGTTTCTAAGTGTAGCTGCCTCTGAAAACATTTGGCGATTTCGTAATGTACTGTAATTCATTGTGAAAAAGATTGAACAATTTATCATTTTCTCATTTATTAGAGCACGCCAAATTTAGCGGGATTTGGCAACATTTTGTTTCACCATACGGAGTACATTTAACACTACCGGTCGGCGACCTGTTTATGGCACTTTGTAATCCGACGTGTCAATTGTTTGTTTAAGAACCCTTTCCTTCAAGTGTGGAGCATCGTCTAGTTAGATTTATCCACATCAATGAATACATTGCTTCCTTGCAATTGACATTGTACATGTACGTAATCATGTAGGCAATGGGTGTTTGGATTGTATGGCACATGTAAATAATTCTAAACTATATTTAGAAATGTATAAACTGCGATTCACGTCGGCATACTGCATGAACACGTACCAGTGTTCATTAATTACATTATTATACAATAAACATAATTTTTATGATCTTTTCCCCCTTCAATTTAAGTAATCCCTATGATGAAAATACACGAGAGGGTTTTTTTGTGTACATGTGTATATGTGTGTGTGTGTGTGTGTGTATATATATATATATATATATATATATACACACTCATGGCTACGGTATGATAGACAGTACATAGATGATCCTTAGATCGAAAGCGGATGTGTAGACAGTATTTAAGCTCATTATTGATGGCTATGAAAAAGTGATATATAACATATTAATGTAGCATCTTTTTAAGTCGAAATTGTGTTTCCAATAATGAGATAGACTTGATAATGTAAACTTTTTTTTAATCCTATGATTTCAATTTCAAGCTGAATTTAGTTTTTAGAAATTTGTTTGGATTAAGCTTTAACGAGAAATAACGCATCATCTCATTTTTAAAGCGGAAGTACTCAAATGGTGTAGAGATAAAATCAGAAACTATGATATTTAATGTCCATTTACAGTGAAGTAGGGCGTTACACTGGACGCAATGTATATAAACCATGCATACATTCATGTACTCATACACGAGTCTCACAAATTTTTTACATTTTTAAAAAATGACTTTAATTTACAATTGAAAGTTTTTCCTGAATGAGGCAAATCTAACACCCCAATTTTATTACACGATAGTTTTACACCCCCCCTTCCCCTGAAAAAGAGAGGCATGTTTTGCATGCACCTGCATGAGGGTCGGTCGATCTGTAGACTAAGTTTTGTTCACTGAAGTATCTTAAGAACCGTTTGCTTAACAGACATCAAACTTTGTACACTGGTACATGTACATCGTAAGGAGTAGATGAACCGCATTGATTTTTGGTTTAAATGGACAAAATAATAATTGTTTGAAATTGTTTTGAACATATATCTTATTGATCAAATCAAAAGGATTGGGAACAAGTTCTAACAACTTACTAGTCTCTCTCCTAAAACATTACAATATGTCATGCAAGATAATAATTAACAGGTAAAATGTACAATGATTATTAAATAAATGAGTCTACCAGTTTTATCTATAAATTTGTTAATAGCTGAATATACATGTATATATATATATATATTAGTACTTTTTACAAGTCAAGCATCAAAAGGCGATCAAAACGTTTATAGTAATTTTTACAAGCAAAAAAAAAAAAAGAATAAAATAAAAGAGAGAGAGAGAGAGAGAGAGAGAGAGAGAGAGAGATGATATATACCTTGGTTATTATGTCCACATGAACGAAATGGAAATTTTTAATATTACGTTTATAAGGATCATAATGAAGGATACATTTGTGCCTTAGCTCTGTATGAATAATGTTGATTAATCGTTTCCCAAAAAGAAAAACATGATGGTAGGCTTGTGATTTCTGCTATCATATTTTTGCGGAATGAATTGATTGAAAGGGCTTCATTCAATAAGTTTGACTGTTTTATTGAATTTTTTTAAATAAACAGGGGCGTGTACCTTCTGTATATTTCCACAGCTAAATAATTATTCACACTTTTGTGTTACCTTTTTAGAGTAAGTAGAATGGACTTAAAAGTCTGCTGGTCTTCAATACACTGAGAGTTCTTGTTGGTAAAATTTCAATAATATTCCACTCATTGCTTGTTATTGAATTTGAAAAGCACCAACAACAAAAAAAAAAAAAAAACGAAAAAAAAAACTGTCAGGATAAATTGTGTGAAGTTTATGACATTTAACATATTATAAGATGAATTTCGTTTTCACATTTCAATGCCCTAATTATGTAAATTTAAGAATACATATGAATAAATATTACTACAAATCATCTAATACATTTAAAGTAACCCAGTTATTAGTGCACTTCACTGAATGACGTATACACATGTAAATCTACCCCGGTTATTAGTGCACTTCACTGAATGACGTATACACATGTAAATCTACCCCGGTTATTAGTGCACTTCACTGAATGACGTATACACATGTACATCTACCCGGTTGACCCAGGGAAATATTCATTAAGCTCTTTTGTCACTTAACGTAGTTCCACACTCCTGTGACGTCATAAGATTGTGCAAAGTCAATAATTTAATGACTGGAACATAAATTTTGTTGGAGTCTTTTTCAATAGTTATTGTAAAAAATCTTGTTAGCCATAAAATATTTCAAAAGTCTTAGTTATATTTGAATAGTCAATTATGCGTTTCAAAATATTGAATCCAAGGACAATAACTCTGTTTTCATTAAATTATTTATCAAGTCCATTATGCAATAGATTTCCTATATTTTTCACAAACATTTTACCAAGGTGATAAGGAATTATTATCTGTGTCTTTTCATGAAATTACATAAAATTTTAATCCATGAGTGGTTTTGAATAGCTTAGTTGTATGGTGCCAGATTTAGGGTTTTTATGGGGGTATACATACTCTGGAAGCTATAGATTTGAAATTATTAAGGAAAGGTATGGATTTTTTTTTCATAAATAACTATAACAGATGTACATCTACTAATATAACCAGAAAAAATGATATGTAAACCATGCTATAAGGAAATTGTGTCCATATTTGTTTGTTTTTTAACATTTTGGAGAGTAAGGCTAATTCAATAATTTTGCACTTATTATACTAAAACTTGATGAACATAGTGAAAATGACATGTGTTTTAGTTCTTGACATGTTTCCTGATAAATAAATGCAATTTAAATTTTTTGTTGTTGTTTTTATTTTAAAATAACAACAGATAACTGTTTCCAATGAATTTCATAAAAATCTACATAGGGTGCATTACTTCAGTAGTGTCTGTAATGAAAATAAATTTGGAAATCCTTAACTAATTTGCCTTTTCTCATTACTCTGAATGTTAATCTATTGATTCCAAACGAAAAAATGCTACCTAAACCCCAAAAATCCAGGACTAAGGACCCACCTTAAATAGTTCCAAATTGTCATGTTGATCCAATGTATTTTCTCTTCTATCTATTTATCTATCTACAATGTTTCTATCCATCCACTCTCTCTCTCTGTCCAATGTACATGTATCTATCTCTCCTTCTTTTCTCTCTCTCTCTACATTACATGTATTCATGCGCTTTGTGTGTTTACAACCATATAGATCTACAGTGTAGTAATGGTTTTCTATGCAAGAAGACTTGATCACCCCCCCCCCCCCCTCATTTAGACTCCTTATGACTTATTGAGTGTAGTTTGTAATATACACTGTACTTTCTTTGTAATTAATAAGCTAATGAACTATAATGGTCAAGGTTATACATATCTTGTATTGAATTGATATTTCCTGCGCATGTCGTTTGAGACACCAGTTTTTGTTTGGGTTTCCCGTTTATTATATAGATTTGAAATTATTATGTAACGTGCTTGGTTTCGTTATTCGCCTACTTTGTCTCATTCCCAAATTATCTGTAACAGTATTAAGATGTTCTAAATCGAAAGTGAGGTTGTTCATCCATCAATGTGTTACGTACTGGTGCTGCTGTTACTCAGGTAAAGCTTTGGTTTATCAAACTTTCGTTTTTACATCTACCGTAATTTTACTTCACCTGTAAATCACCAAGAGAGACAGTAAATTTTCTTTATTCACCGGGTGCCTTTCTTTGTTCGGAAAAATATCCCATGTTACAATACTTTCCCAGCATGTCAACAGGTAGTCATTTTAATATGGCAGTATTTATAAAGAATAGGATAAAAGTAGAACATCTATTCATATTTCACACACGTATAATTTGCATATTTCACATATGAAAAATATTACGTAATGAACTGCAACAAGGCTACGATTCAGGAGGTGTTAAAAAAGAAATGGGGGTTTAAATATATGTATGCATATTTATATGCATTTATTTATCCAATTTTAATGCAGGTATAATACAGATTGATGCACATGACACATTCATGCACGCCAACAAAAAGGTTAAATTTAAAAAATTTAAGGAATTCACTACAAAGTGTGCATGAAAACAAATTATGACAGATATTTGGGGAGGATGTTTTCTATACTAACCCCCACAGAGTCACAGACCCGCATTTACATAATGTCATGAAGTCTTTTCAATACAATATTTTAGCAGATATTGAATTGCCTGTTTTAGTATCACAAAGCCAATTGATTGAGTATACTCAACTAGTTTCTTCAATTTTTCAGGAGAGTGTATATATATATATATATATATATATATATATATATATATATATATATATATATATATATATTTCTGTGTCTGTGTATAAGCTGTCTCAACACTTAGGGTACAAGACTGCCAGTCTGATCGACTTGGCCCAGGCACTGTCCTTTGGTACCCTCTGTGTTTGTGACAACATTTTATGATATTGTTTTACTTTACTTCCCATATAGCACACTTGTTGTACAGCACATTTTCAATCAGTATTGTGATGGTAATCCAATAACTATGTCAATGTAGAAACCCTTAACATGTGTATATGGTATGTGTATTGTATCCTGTAGTTATAATGTTTTATTGTTAGAATGGTATATGCCCCCTGAGGGCCCTTGATTGGTGAATAAATAAATATAATAATATAGACGCGGGTTGCATCGAAAATTTGAGGTTTAGATAATCAACAGTGTCGTGGCCTTTCCAATGCTTTTATGAACTTATTTTCTTATATATATACATGAATTTCTTAGATATATACATGAATTCTGTATATATATATATAGAGAGAGAGAGAGAGAGGGGGGGGAGGGTATAAACAACAATGAATTAGAATCAGCTCAGCCCTTGTAAAATCCTTATTGAATTTACATTGTACATGTATTTTCACAGTAATAAAGAGAGAATGGGGGAAAAGCGAATGAAATATATTACAATGTAAGAAAGTTGTGCACCATCCCATGTGAAATGCTTCTGATATGACCACAGAAAACCAAACCTCTAAGGTATATTATTAATTAATTTCATTATTAATTAATAATAGGGTATATTATTAATTAAAAATAAACATACTTCTTGAAAGTTACAAATGCGTATTTTTCAAACGAAATTATATTCGGTATATCTATGAATCAATTGATTTGTGTAACATACTGATTGTAATTTATAAACCCCTTTCTTACAAAAGAATCCCACAGATGTTTCAGATAATACACTTACAAAAGAGATGAAGCATCGGTAAAACAGATGCCCTTTGTCCGTTTCTGGTTTTTATACAGCCCGTAATCAGATGAAGTTAGTTCGTATATTTTTGTTTAAGGAAAACAGACTGGAAAAAGAACACCAAATAAAAAAAACCAAAAAAAAAAAAAAAAAACCGTCGAACTGAAAACATAAAGCACAAGTGATTCGATATATGTAGGCTGGGAACAGAACTTTGGGAAATGTTTAAATTTTATCAAATGTTTCTTTGAGTTGTGCATTGAAAAGCTTTTTGTTGATTCCGTGAATCAAAAATCAATATCTCAAATCTCCTGGTGAAAAAGTACCTCGTTATCCCTGGCGAGAAGGACGAGTAAAACGTCGGTGTATTACGGTATATCCCATTTAACAGACTTTGATATTATCTGAGATATAAATTTTAAGAACGTTTGAAGACGAATATATAGCACAACTTTGTCATATGAAATTACACGTTCGCGAAGATCACGAATTACTGCCAATATATACAATTAATATACATGTATCTATACTGTGGCTATTCGAGCCGAACGACATTGTTAAAAAAATATAATTAGATATCTAAATAAACCACGTGATTCTGTAAATGTTTTTATAGTAGTTTTTTTACCATTGGATAATATGAGAAATCTCATTTATCTCCATATAGAGGTATGAATGTGCTGAAGAACTGACATCGTTGTTTCTGATTAGTTACACATGTACTTTTACATTGCTGCTTGTATTGCAAAAAAATGATTTTGGAAAATTCTTTATTAGATAAAAGACACTTTGAAAGCATTTCTGTTGTTGAAAATGCACACTGTAAAATGAAATTCATCAATTCGGGGATCGGTTATTCAACAGTTGTTCAACGTTTTATAATTGTAGGAATACTTATTTTTCTAATGTCAAATTTTCGTGATTTGAGAAAAATAAGCATGTTGGTGGGACGTAGGGCTGAAACGATTCACCGAAATATCGATACTGTTCAATATAAATGCTCAATTCAATGTTTGATTTATTGCCTTGATTTTCGATACGTTTATTACAAACACGTTCAGAAAGAAAAAAAATACATCAGACTTGACAGGTCTGTACTTTAATATTATCTAACATACCTGCATGAGGGACAACATAGAGTCCAATAACATTCAGACTGATGTTTGCCTTGAGTTTGACGAAAACAATAATGAACTTTATCGGTTTAAACTGCAGAGTACAGAGCCAACAGGCATCTTACCGTTTGGCAGTTTGGAAACATTTTGCTTTTAGAATTATGATTATGAATGTTGGTAATTAATTTTTCTTCAATGTTATTATTGGTTTCTTCTGTACATTGTATCGTATTGAAAATATTGAATCGCTGCATAATCATTGCGATATGTATCGCATCATGAAGGGGGCGTATCGTTTCAGCCCTAGACTGGGACGTTGAGAGTAATTCTTTTATCTTTGTATTTCAGTTTCCCCTGCTTTTTGTGGATTTGTCCATTCCATAAAAACAATGATTTTACATTATTTCTAAATAATTATTTGTTGTGACCTGATAATTTTCATGTCCGTAGTTGTAACCATGTAATACAAGAAAATTGATAAAATACAAAGATTAGCCATTGTTTTTGTGTGTTTAAACATTTATTTTTTTTTGCATTGTTTCTGTCAAGGTCTATACTTAAAAACAACAACACAACAACCATTTTTTTAATATCAAGAATTATAAGTATAAGGAATGAATGAGAAAGTTGTTGGTATAATGGGGATTTTAAAGAAAAGAGGGAAACATAGGACAACTTCTTTACCGATTTGTATAAAGTACGCCTCCTATGGTCCGCCATAATATGCAATCTTAGTAGATATTCATTCCTAGAAACATAGTATATATGTTTATAATGTATATGCTTTATCTACTTTTATAAATGAATTTGATGGCAAAATTCATTTTTAGGCTATGACATAATTTACAGCAGAGTATGCTTATAAAGTGCAAAGTAGTTTACAAAAAGCGTAATATGTACCAAATTGATAATATGTTTTATGAATTTATAAGAAATAGATTTCATTTATGAAAATACAAATGTACAAGTGCGCATGAACCGCTAATCCTCACATCGGCATACTTCAAGAAGCTCGTTATGTGTTTTCTAGAATTAATTCATTTCTTATAGAAATTTTTCTGTCGGAAGTTCAGCCGTACTCAGCATTACAAAACCTAGACGTACATTATAATTGTTATTTATCAAGATTCCATAATTCTTTATTGCGAAAAACGTACATCTTATAGCATTATAACAAAATTGATCATGGGTAATAATTACAAGGCTGAAAATAAACGGCCAATTCTTACAAAGACATCTAGCAGATGTCAATACAATAGTATAATGATAGTAAAAAAGGAGAATGACGATACAAATTACATATTATAGACTGTTCTTAGTTCACAAGCTTCACAAATAAATTTTCCCAAGTTACAAAGTTCTTTAACATTGTTCACACTTAATACATGTAGTTGTATAAACTTGAACATGGAGGGTTTACTCCGGTATTGGTAATACTTTTTCACTAATTTAGCTTTAATCTGACAATATACATGACTCATATGTGCATTGTTTACGACTGTAGCGCATTCACAGGAAATGGCTATCATAACATCAGAAGATGAATATCATTTTGCTTTGAAATGTCCCTCTTGACTAAATGATTTATTAGAAATAGTTAGATTTGTTAATTTTTTTGTTGATTAAAAACTGCCCATCCACCACCATCTGCTATTGTCACTGTTGCCACGTCTTTGTATTTTGTACATCACATGCTGTAAACAGATATAACATCATTGTTGGGTTTTTTCTTGATTAAATATACAGACATACAATAGGTAGATAACAATGGCTAAACACTGTAAATGTATATATATCCTGATAACATGCTATACTGTTAAATTCGCGCAATATTATTTCATCATCACTTTTGATTTTCTTAAAGGACACATGACACAAAAAATTATTTATCTGCAATCATTGTCTTTATAATCCTTAAGTCAGATTCTCACACTGAATCTGTTAAACACGCATCCGTTTCACAGCTAAAGCTGTAACACTGTACTGATAAGCAGCCTGACCTCAATATGCATATTCTAAACCCCAGAGATCGGAAACAGTCGGGGTGACGTCAGAGATGAGCTACAGCACAGAGATGCTATATGCTTCTACAGAAGAGATACTATAAATCTTTCTTATCACTGATCAAAGACAAACAGTTTCCCTAATATTACCAGTAATGGGTTAAATGCTGTCATAAACAAAGAACATGCACACTCATATTTCTTTGTTCATATAGTTTGTAAGGATGCCGTATTGAGCTGTTTATAATTGTTCAACCTCTTCAAAAGTGGACAAAAATGTGTCATTTTTTCGCTTCCCCAAAGATGCAGGTCTTCAAAAAGCATGGGTACATTACTGTCATAGAAGAGACCTTACATTAACCAAATACAGTAAAATATGTGAAACACTTTACGCCAGATCAGTATTCTCGTTATCCACCCCGGTTAGCTGAATTAGGTTATCCTAATGCTCGTGCTCAGTTAAAAGATGATGCTGTACCCGATGCTGAGTGGCCTACCCAAGGTATATATATATAGTTTTCTTTCAAAATATATATACTGTGACTTTCTCCCCCTTTGTATATGTGACCCTTTTCTATCAAAATATATACTATGAATTTTCCCCTATACATATAATATAATATATATTGTGACTTTTTTTCATACATCTATGATTTTTATACAAAATATATATTGTGACTTTTTTTCCTGTGACTTATTTTCCTGTGATTTTTCATCCGTGACTTTTTTTCCTACATTCGTTTTATGGTAGGTTTCTTACATTATTTATATGTGACATACATTTTTATAGATAAGGGGTTCAGAATGCCATGATGTCAATTCATTAGACATATACGGAATTTTTGTTGATTTTTTTTTCAATATATACATGATATACATACTGGTACATATTTATATATGTTTAGCAATTTAGAGCTTGGGGGGGAAGGAGGATCAACAACCTAAATCTGCTGCAAATGTGAATATCAAAGTTTAAGTTTATTACAGGATTTCCAATAATATTTTACTGCAATTGAATTTGGTATATCTTAAATAAATCAGAGTTCTGATAAGTCTTCAGCCATTGTATTGAATACGTTACGGTGAGAATTTGCAAGAAGCTCACCTCTGACGTATATAACACACACGTGACTCTTATCTCATTAACTGTCGGCATTGCTCGCAGAACTGCTTTGGCTGGTGTTTACAGATTACTATTTCCAGCTGTGCCTTGTTATCAGATGCTTGTTTAACAGATTCAATGTGAGAATCTGACTTAAGGATTATAAAGACAATGATTAGAGACAAATAATTTTTTGTGTCATGTGTCCTTTAAAGGATGGATTTTGCAAAAGCGTTAATGTTACAATGCTTTATGTTACAAGTTGAGAGAGAGAGAGAGAGAGAGAGAGAGAGAGAGAGAGAGAGAGAGAGAGAGAGAGAGAGATCCAGTATTATCTAAAAATATTATGCAAAGTTGAAATGAAATAAATGTATTAATTATCACAGATACATGTTGAATCTTTGCATTGATTTGCACCTAATGATAACCCACGAATATTTCCGATGGGGTCCTTATTATAACAACAAATAACAGCATAATCAAAGGATGGAGGCAAAAGTTTGGTAAATAAACCAAGGCCCTTTATACAGATATGGTCTGATAGTCTCTCCTATATGGCTCTTTCCATTATAACATATTGCGTGTATATTTTTAAAGCCTACATATTGTCTCTTATATATACCTCTGACAACTGTATAGTTGTTATTATAAGTATATATCCCTCATTAAGTGAATGCTTACCGGTTGACATGTTAATTACTGTCCAAAAAATTAAATGTAAAATATAAATTTTGTGACATCACGCATTGTAGTACGATGTCAAAATGGTGGGTTTTTTTTTTAATGATACTATTATTTAGTAAACATGGTGAAAGGGGGTGTATATAATACGTCCTGCAGATTGTCCATTCACAGCATGCATGCATAGCAAGATATTGTTTAATTAAGTAATGCTTCGCTAATCATCGTTCATACGTGAATATCATTTTAACTTTGCATCATGTGAGTGTGACAGGTCCTATCTTTGCTCTGCAGATTTAACAGTGGAGTCCCGGACCATTTGTTTGTGTCCTTGTTAGCAATATCGATTTCCCGTTTAGCTGTCCATGGTACCGCTGTCCATGCAACGAAGAACATGTGATGGGAAATCATCCCTGTAAGTATGGAGAACAAAATTAAAACAAATTATTAAGAATCTGTAGATTTCTTTATGAGCAAAGCGAAAGTAGTTTTGTAAGTGTTTGTACAGTAATAAATTGTGGCAGAGCAACCTAGTATCAGTGTTTCATGGGTTTTTTCACATTGGCCATCCATGTTTAAAATCTGGAATTTAGAAATACTTAGGAAACCAATTATAAAGATTGTCTTCTATCTTTACCAAGATGAAGGAGAGGGGTTTCCAGTTCAAAACAAAATGGTAATACATGTACTTCAAAAGCTATGTTTACTTTCGATTTTGACTAATACATGTACTTCAAAAGCTATGTTTACTTTCGATTTTGACTAATACATGTACTTCAAAAGCTATGTTTACTTTCGATTTTGACTATGTCTGCAATATATATCTATACCTTTGTTTTGAATGACCTCGATCTTAATATATAAATATAAATCCAGTAGAGCACTCTGCACAGATGGAAGGCTCTGATTTTACACACAATGTAGAGAGATAAGTCATATGTGAATATATAATGATATATACATGTTCATAAAGGGCTTCTGTGGAAGGTGTATCTTTGGAATATCGATTCGTTATGACGATGCACTTTGTTGTGTAAAGAGCTCTGTTGCGATATCAGAGAGCATGTTGACAAAACCACGGGGTTCTTGAAATCGCGTGTCAAGCCAACCTGGCATGCCAAACGTAGCAATATTTGGTCTTTTCCATTTGTATTGTATAATTTGTAGGTCACTCAAGTCACTTAGGTGACCTATTGCGTCCGTCGTCCAGAGTGAACAACTGAACAATTTTAAATTCTTGATAATTACCATTCAATTTCTTTTCAAATTTGGTATGAAGCATCTTCGGGACAGGGGGACATACATGTAAATAGTACATGTAGATTTCAGGACTCCTGCACCCCAGGGGCCTTAGGGGCGGGGCTAAAACTGCTTAAAATTGTTCAATATTTAAAAAAAAAGATATTCTTCTTTACAAAGAAATTCTCTACCAAAATTGTAATTTTTAAGATCCCCGAGGTAGAGGTTCTGACTCCAGGGCGGGACCATAGTTGGTATATGTATAGTGTTTATGTGTAAAACACTTGAATAATATATTCTTTATTGATGATAATCTGAAACTTAATAGATGTTTTGAAGGAGCAGGTAGTACTAGTCCTTTACCAAAATTGTAAATTCTGCAGGGTTTTGGTTCCAGGGTGGGGCCAAAATTATAATAGTGATCATTGTCTTTTATCATTTGAAAGATTTACTTTTTTAATTTAGTGGATAATAAAAAAAAACAACCTAAATGCATATTTAGGAAAAGCAGAAAAAGGTGTACCAAAATTGTTAATTGTTCAACCTCAGAGTTTTGACTCTAGGGTTATATACTGTTGATATAACATATAGTATACATGTATTATGTAAAGACTTTCATCAGTATGGACTAGTGATATTGTAACTAATACTCAGATCACCGATATAAAGGCCTATCAGCCTTTCTTCATTTGTATTCTATATTTTCCATTAATTTGTATTGTATAATTTTCCATTTCTATTCTATATTTTCCGTTTGTATTGTATAAGCATGCCTCCTTCAAAGAAGAGGGTCATATTGCTTTGCACCTGTCCGTCAGTATGTCGGTCCTTCGGTCGGTAGATCATATGTTGCCTGCTCAATATGTTGAGAACCTTTGACTTGATCGTAATGATATTTCACATGTGGGTTGGTTATATGGGTTGAAAAGGATCCCTATTGATTTTGAAGTCAAAAGGGCAAGGTTCAATCTTCACTAGACATAGGAAGATACTGTCCGCTCAAAATCCGGAAAACCCTTTCCTTGATAGAAATCAAACTTGGAACACTGGTACATTGTAAGGAGTAGATAACCCCTATTGGTGTCAAGGGCAATCGGAACTCCTCGAATGTCTCGCGCACTCGACATAGATCTCGGATGTAATACAATGGCATCCATGAGCGAATTTGACGCATTGCTGTGACGTCACAATTGAAAAACCATATAATATAAATGAAAATTATATAAATGCCTGCTGGATATGATTTTTTTTTTTTACAATAGAATAGAAATGAAAATTTATACAAACTGAAAACCAACCAAAAAAAACCCCATATAGAATACATGTACAAATGTAAAATATACAATAGAATTAAAAAAAAAAAAAAAAAAAAAAAAAAAGCAAATGAAACATTAACAATACAAATGGAAAAGATCAAATATTGCAATGTTTGACATGCCATACAAGCATGGTTTTCACACACTGAAATTCAAACACCAGTCGATGATGATGCAGACACATAGTTTCTGTCCTGTTAATTAATTCGTCATTAATTAATTATTGTATCAGTAATTTGTGAGAGGAACAAAGAAACATTGAATATTTTAATTTCGTTTACTCTTCGTATAACTGTTTACTTAAACCAAATGTTGTATATATCAGTAATTGATGAATTTGTGTTTTCTAGATATGCACATACATATTCACCAATGGATGTAATGATTGAGTTTCTGCCGGTCCTTCTACTCTTCCTTGGATCTTTAACTAACGCCAGAGGTTAGTTTGTATTTTCCACTCTTCATAAACTTACCTGAAACATCGGTGAATCTGATCAGTTTACATCGTAGCTGCTGAATTGTAGCTCTCCGGGAGGGTGGGTGGGGGGTGGGAGAGACCCAGAGAGCTACGGTTCTGCAGCTACCTGCAGCATGCATACATAAGTAAAATATGATTTTTTTTTTTATGTTGTAAAGAAATGCACCTTGAGCACGCATGTTTTTATTGTATTAATTTTGTAGGAGATTAGTCTGATCAGAATTAGAGCGTTCACGAAGTTTTCTACATAATGGCGAGAAATATTAGATTCTTATATTTCAAGCTCAGTTTAATCATAATTATGTTAAAACTTAATGAAATAACATGAAACAATTGAAATGTCCATGGATGGAACCTGATATATTTTGCGTTTTATTATTGATTTACATCGTAGAAGTATACTGTAAATAGTGAAATGTTTTCGCCGGAGCGTTTAGGAATTACTTTTAAGTTTTGCATACGTCATAATGAGCTTCTTTAGTAATGTCGGTACAGTAGGATTTTTAGAAATACGATCATCTGCTGTTTCGAGCATGCACTTATCTATCTGTAGACCACTCTTGTTCAAGGACGTCTCAGCATTTAGCCATGGATTTAGACACGATTCTATTTTCTTAACTGAGACGTACATACGTACTCACGCACACACACGCATACACACGCTCACGCACACAATAGAGGTAAAATTGAATACTTGTATGATGTCATGTTTTACGAGAATGAATATCTTTTATTTCAGAATGTTCCTTTAATGTCACGGTCATCAAAGTAGAAGAACGTAAGTTTTATTTGTTGTCTACTATTACACACGACCAGTGATGAGAACATTATTGGAGCACTTTTAATACTTTAAAATGTAGCATTGTATCATTCAAACAATAGAGCCTTTGATCCTCTCATACCGGTATATATCACTACACTGTTACACATGTAGCAAAATACGTGAGCGGACCAAAGGGTATGATTCTAATTAGATTGATCATTACATGTAAATATGTATATTAATTGTGGTGTTGATTATGGGTGATAATGATTATGATGATGATCAATGGTGATAATAATGTCGACCATTATTATCACTGTCCAACATTCAGTACGCGAAGTTAGATCCTTCGGTCCTAGTAAGTCATTGTACTGCAAGATGTTACCAACATTCAGAGAAAAGCTTATACATGTATCTTGTCAGTTTCTGTGTAAACCAGCATGTAGTTACCTGTATAAGCCCCAGGTTTGTTTTTTTTAAATAACCCACGCACATTTCGTCACTTAAAGGACACATCTCGTGTTTTCAAAGTATACAGAATTATATACATTTTGTCTTCCTTATGCTTATAGAAATTAATTGTAATAGTTCGTTCGCTGAAGTATTGCGATAATTAGCTACAATACGGACTTAAATCTAAGCCCCGATTTCAAAAAGCCTAGTTAATTAGATAGGTAGTCACATGGTACAGTGACGTCATATGCGACCTTCGTCGATCAACTTGTTGTAAAAGTAGTGTTAGATATTTTTAAATGCTCGGGTTTTAGGGGCCTAATTTATTTACCATGGATAACATTTATTTCGATGTTGACAAATTTCCCGAGTCTTATATCTTTTAGCCACCAGTGCATACAAACAGCGACCCAAATGTAGCGAGAAAAGCGAGTATGAAATCTGCATAAATTTGCGAGTAAATAATGTTTACATGGGATCACTGTCTAAACACAATTTGGTAATGCCATTTCTGTAAACAACTGTAATTAGCGTTGTTGCTTTTCTAAAATAAACAGTGCAATTATTATTAAATTTATTTTTGGAGAAGTTAGATAGGCCTAAATTATGATACGATTATGTATCATTGACAACTAGGCCTACTGTCACGGGAGCATTTCGGAAAATAATAATAATAATAATAATCAAACTTATTGTGAAAATCACAATACTTTTAAATTATTTTATTAAAACAATTTTATTACGCCTAATCATTATTTTTTGTTATCAACACGTTGTTACTTAGGAAGTGGGAGCGCGGCGTACTGTTGTTGTAAACACTTACGCGTTCCTTAAAAAAAAATGAAAGCATTATAATTCAATTGAAAGTCGGGAAATATTATATTTTATTATTTATAATTGAAAGTTCAATTATCTTTTATCTTTAAATTTCTTTTTTAAAACTACCAGTTGGTAGACACTGCTAGCAAAGTTCTGCCTACATGTTGTTACAAGGTGAAGGTCATTTGGTGCGAGTGTGTATTGAATTCGAGAGCAGAACGGAAAGCATATGCCGTAGGTCTATATGTAACAGTGCGTAGCTTCGATAGAACCATTTTCTCGCAGTTTATCTACGTCTTTGTCCAAGTGTTTGTTTTAAAAAGTACAGGGACAAATTCTACTGGGGGTTTTTATGGCAAAGTCGTTGTGCCGACAAAAAATATTCACGTCTTGTCCCTCATACCTTCCTTCGACAGTTAAAAAAGATACAGTCCAAATCCTCTCTACTGACAGCAAGTACACCCTTAAACGGCACAAAACACCCTAATGCAGTGTTATTTACAAGTTGTTAATGTGATAATTGTTTGTTTGTCAATTAAATCTAATCTGTTTATGAAATGGCTATCAACTGTTTTCAAATCTTCTCGCTCGAGGTCGCATATGACGTCACAGATAATGGCGCGTAAACTATCGAAGAAAATATGCATATTGCAAGATTTGAATTTCATCGCTTTCAAACTCGAAAACTACGCAAACTGTTTCATTTAAAACACATGTAAAGTAGTTTTAAGCATGAAATGAATTAATTTTGCTGAAAAAATTAAAAAGTTTAAAAACATGCAATGTGTCCTTTAATGCGCTTTGTCGGGTTGTCGACACGCTGTCGGGCACCTGTTGGACCCCACCGTTATCTTCATTTATCAAAATTTGTATGCTATGTATATGTATCCCCCTTCATTCTACTTTGAGCACCAATTCTTTAATTGACTCGTATGTTGAAATTACATGTACAACAGGTGGAAAGTCATATTAAGTACTGGTGGATTTTTTTTACTTTCTATATCATTTATGTCAATATTCTATTACATGTACGTTGTTGTATGCCATTCACACACCATACATCGTCATAAAGTGGCTGACTTCCTTGAATATAAATGTCAGCAATATTTATCTATTTCTTTTAGATTTGATACTGCATCGCTGAGTAGGTCATTAGATTAGCGTGTCGACTGCTGAACTGTAGATCGCGGGTTTGAATCCACTAGTGGTTTTAAATATTTTTCAGATTATTTGTTACTAAAAGCTGCATTTTTTTTGACTAATTAAAGCAAAATTTTGAAAGTTTTCAATTTGAAAGTATTGATGTACATATCATCCACTTTCCATTCGTATAAGCGTACTTTCTCCTTTCTTTGCTGTAGAAATTTGATATGAATGAAATGTACAACAATATTTTGAAATTGAAAACTTTCAAAATTTTACTTTATTTAGTCAAAAAAATGCAGCTTTAGTAGAAATTACCTGCATTCTCTGCTGTAGGTCCCGTGGGGATCCGCGTTAAAATAGGTCCTCAGTACCCCTTGCTTGTACTGGCGACTAAATGGGGCGGTCCTTCGGATGAGTCAACAAAAACCTGTAATATTTCTTAGTTTCATAAGAAATAAAGAGAACGCGTGTTGCTGGTACTAATGTTATGTATTAACTCAATTTACAAACTAGACCACGGTGATTATAAGAACAACAAACAGCTCATTAGATGTGAATAAAAATCCGTGAGAACGTATAAGCAGTGAATCTGATAAGAGAGTCAGTCTGAGTTCGCTGCTGTCAAATCATGTAAACAATATTTCACTTAAAACCTCAACATTAAAAAACCGAGGTCCCGTGTCACAGCAGGTGTGGCATGATAAAGATCCCTCCCTCCTCAAAGACCGTAAGCGCCGAGCATAGGCCTAAATTTTGCAGCCCTTCACCGGCAGTGGTGACGTCTCCATATGAGGGAAATATTCTCGAGCGGGATGTTAAACAACAATCAGTCAATCCATCTCTGCTTTAGTATTCCTCCTTAAATGAGAGGAATGACATGGTGGGGTTTCTTTTGGGGGGGGGGGGGTGTTGTTTTTGTTTGATTGTTTGTTGTTTTTATAGTGTCGTGCATGTAATACATGCCATTACATACAGAGATTCACATGTGAAAATATCATAAAATGTATATATATTGCAGAAATATTCAACAAGACTAATTACGAAAAGCAATGTGAAGGAATTCTTAGTAGTAAGTACAGATTTATGCCAGTCCCTGTCACAGCTTCTCAACCACTGGGCCTAAATTTTTCTTATTTCTTATACAAAGATGTTCCCCTCCCTATATTCTCAATTAATGTGCACCATTAGAAACTTGTACATATTTATACATCGAGGGTCAAACAAGTACACCGAGGAAAAAGTACATGTTTGATCCTCGACATCTAAATGGATACTGCTTGATGGTACATATTTTATTGGATATAGATAAATATATTTGTAAATTTAGGTCAAGTGGTCGAGAACCTATGGTCTGTGTATGATTTTTTTATGCTCCCGAGATCGAAAATCGGGGAGGGGGCATATTGATTTTTGTCCTGTCTGTCATTCTGTCTGAAACTTTAACTTTGATAATAAATTTTGAACAGTAAGTGCTAGAGCTTTGATATTTTACAGAGTATCCTTTTTGACAAGACCTTTCCGTGGGTATCAACATTTTTTACCCTTGACCTTGGAGTTGGACCTACATTTTGAAAACTTTAACCTTGCTAATAACTTTTGATCAGTGAGTGTAAGAGCTTTGATATTTCACATGAGTATTACTTGAGACAAGACCTTTTCGTGGGTACTAAACTTTTGACCTTGCCATTTGACCTACTTTTAAAATTTGACATTGGTCATAACTTCTAAATGGTAAATATTAAAGCTTTCATAGTGCACATGAGCATTTCTTTTGACAATATCTTTCTACTGGTACCAAGACATTTGTCATTGTGACCTTGGCCATCATTGGAATTGGCCATTATCGAGGGCATTTGTGTTTCACAAACGTAATATTGTTCATGTTGAAATTATTTTTCTTGGATAACTTCTTTCTATGGCAAGCCCTTTTACTATTTATCCGCAAAATAAGATGTCTCTTTAAATAAGAGAGATATCTCTTTTGGTTAAAGAGATATCTCTGTAAGTTAGAGAGATATCTTTTTACGCTTGGGAGATATCTCTTTAACCAAAAGAGATATCTCTTTAAACAAGAAATATCTCTTTTGTTCAAAGAGATATCTCTTTACGCTTGGGAGATGTCTCTTTACGCTTGGGAGATATCTCTTTACGCTTGGGAGATATCTCTTTCTCTTTGAGAGATATCTCTCAAAGCTAAAGAGATATCTCAAATAAAAAGAGATGTATCTCTAGCGTAAAGAGATATCTCTCTATCAATGTAAAAAGAGATATCTCTTTAAGTTAGAGAGATATCTCTTTAAATTTTCAAAAAGAGATATCTCTTTAGATTTCCCCCCCGGTGATCATAATAACTACTCCCTGTTGCGTTGTCATTGAAATGATGTAACGCTATTTTTTAACCAAGCAAAATACTTATAGTGTTTAAATGGCGGAAAAGGTTGAAGAGGTGGTTGGGGTAACATTATCAAGTTGCCGAGAGACGAAATCTAGTCTAACACGCATATTTCATCAATTTATTGTGTTTATTTTTTGCTACCTGTGTACATTTCACAGGGTACCTGTAAAGTGCGAAACGAAATCGAAACGAAACGAAATCTACCGAAACGAAACGAAATCTACCGAAACGAAACCTACCGAAACGAAACTAAACCCACCGAAACGAAACTTACCAAAACGAAACGAAACAGATTGTATAACCGAACTCTTTTAATTATAATAATTAAAAATAGTATCTTAGGCCCCTGTGAAAGTTACAACATATAAATAAAATTCGCCTCCCCTTTGATGTAGGCTTTCGGCTTGACTGTTTCAAAGTTTTAAAAGTTGGAAAGGGGGGGGGGGGGGGGAGTAAGCACAAAGTACATATCCGTAGTTGATTAAATGACATGTACAATTAGTTTCGGATCCATACATTTCAGAACCGAGGGTTACAGTCTCAGAGATCTGGGGAAACACACTATACGAGGGGTGGGGTCGCCGACGTTGGATCCGCCTTTGGGCATCGATACATTGTTTGAAGAAGCTGGTGTCTGAGAAAATTGAAAGCAGGACGAGCTCTTAACCTCTTATTTTATCTCTAACTGCTGAGGTGCGAGTACTTTCAATAATGGAAAAACTCTATACATTTGGGCAATCTCTACCCAGAGTTATCGTTGTAGCGTAGCGTAATACGACCTCTGGTGAGAGATTGACATTTGGGGTGTTGCTAAGACGGGGAATTGAAAACGGGACGGAAAACGGAATTTTTTTTAATGTAATAATATTAGGAGGAGGTCGGCATTTTGTAAACTGAAAAGGCTTATGAACAAGGGCATTTTAAGCATAAATCACAAAGAGAACGGGAGGACATATTCAGAATCCACCGTTTGATATACTACATACAAATACACAATATCCACATGTATACATATATGTGTCTTTAGAACAAAAATACTGAAACATGTATTTATGCCCAAAAGCGGATCCAACGCCGACGACCCCATCCCTCGTTTAGCGTGTTTCCCCAGACCTCTGACCTTTGAGACTGTAACCTCCCGTTCTGAAATTTATGGATCCGAAGCTAATTGCACATGGTATTTATGTGCTTTGTGCTTACCCCCCCCCCCCCCCCCTTTCCAACTTTTAAAACTTTGTATCAGTCAAGCCGAAAGCCTACATCAAAGGGGAGGCGAATTTTATTTATATGTGTAAATTTTAACAGGGGCCTGAGATACCATTTTTAATTATTATAATTAAAAGAGTTCGATTATACAATCTGTTTCGTTTCGTTTTGGTAGGTTTCGTTTCGTTTCGGTGGGTTTCGTTTCGTTTCGGTAGATTTCGTTTCGTTTCGATTTCGTTTCGCACTTTACAGGTACCCCAGCCAATCATGGTAAGATTTGCTTTGGCGGGCTTCCGTTTTAGGGAGAATTCCTTTAGTATTCAAAGTAATAAAAATATTGGAAAGAGATATCTCTCTTTGAGAGATATCTCTTTTTCAACAATTAAAGAGATATCTCTTATACTTTGAGAGATATATCTCTAGGAATTCTTAGAGAGATATCTCTTTATGTGAAGGAGATATCTCTCAAAGTAAAAGAGATATCTTTCAGAGTAAAAGAGATATCTCTTTAATTGAAAGAGATATCTCTCTAATTGAAAGAGATATCTCTAAAAGTAAAAGAGATATATCTTTAAGTGTAAGAGATATCTCTAAAAGTAAAAGAGATATCTCTCAAATGAAAGAGATATCTCTCTAAATGAAAGAAATATCTCTTTTTTAGAGAGATATCTCTTAAGATTAAGAGATATCTCTCATTTTAAAGAGATATCTCTCATTTTAAAGAGATATCTCTTAAAATAAGAGATATCTCTTTAATTTAAAGAGATATCTATCTTATTTTCGAATAAATAGTAAAAGGGCTTGCCATATTTTTCATTTAAGTGGATGATTTTGATTTTTGAATTTATAAGTATGTCATACTTTGAAAATGAGGATAAGACACCACCACCCCCGGAAACATTTTTTACAGTACATATATAACGACTCAACTGAGCCAGTTTTGGGTTTCTCTGAATAAAGATAGTTCAATGTCTTGGAATATTTATTCTTCATAATACATTAGAGTAAACCTTAGGTTCGAAGTCAAACATGAATTTTTCATTTGTATTCATTCGCAAGTGAGATTCATGTTGATATTTTTTCTATTGTTGATCATACAGTAAATAATTTGTTCCATTTGTTTTCGTAGACTATGGTGATTCGGTAACTATGTGCAATGGGTACTTTTTGAATCCAAAGTGCATCTGCTCATACTATATGTATGTATGGGAGATAAAAGATATCTGTGATACATCAGACCCCAAGAAAAACGGAAGTCTTGAACACACAACAAGTAAGTCTGCTTCGTCATTATAACAGATTTCATGATATATTTTAAAATATTTCTAAAGTAAAAATGTCTTCGATCGTCGTTAAGCTGGTGTATAGCCTTTGAATAAGTATAAATGTTTGTATAAATGTTAATTCAGTAGTTAAACTCTTCAGTGTGGTCTGGATTTCTCGAAACTTGGACTTAAGTCTGAAATTTTGCTAAAATTTTGACCGCCCAAATAAAAGAAAACTCAAGTGTTTGAGATTTTTGTCAAAGTTTGAGATTTCTTCAAGATTTTTTTTTTTTTTTTTTTATACATATGATGTTATCATATATGAGAATTAGGTCTGATGTTATCATATATGAGAATTAGGAGGTTGCACCCGCATGATTGTTAGAACTTTACCGAAAAGGTTATCTCTTGCTATTTTGAGGGCTGCATCCTTCATTTTGGGCTGCAAAACATCATTAAATTTACTATAGTACCCCCTCCCCAATTATAGAAAATGTTCTGCATCTGCCTCTAAGTATGATTTTTTCTCTCCCCCCCCCCCACCCCACCCCAGTATACATACTACATTATTGATGTCAACTATTTCAAAGGTGCTCAGAACTCCCAAATGTTTTGTTGTGTGACTTTCTTTTATTTATTTTTACCTTCTTTTTTTTGTCCCCAAAATATATATGTTGAAGCTGTTTTGGTTATAAAATTCTCGAATTATAGACGCTAGTTTATATGTTGGATCCCCTTCTTGACAAAGTTGACCAAGGATGGAACCTCTCCCTCCTGTGAAAAAGTTTATGGACCTGCAGACATAGAATTGAAATGTTGAGATTAAAGATCAAATACACAATAGGTCTTGGCCATTGTCTCCAGAGTTTCATATTTCATGAGCATTAGTAATTCTTTTTCATATATTTTGTTTCTAGTTGGATTTTGCAAGAAGTACAGTCATTCCAAGAATGGGCCCTGTCAAAATAACGGAAATCTGACCGCAGAGTACAAGGGTGATGATGCCTTGGCTGATGATGCTATATGTGTTTGTGAGAAAGACTACAGTGGGGATTACTGTGATGTATATAATGGGGTAAGAATAAAAATGATTTATCTATTTTATACCAAATTTCCAATTAATTATATATGCTGATGAAAGAGATTATTGATTCAAAAGCTGTATATAAACTAACATTTTCAGACAATTAAATGTAAAGAAATTGAACCAGGAAATCTCTCGTCCCTGCCAGACTGTCGTGAACAGTTCCGAAGTCGATATTGTCTACTAACGGTAAATCATAACATCAAGCTGATGTGTGATTCAGAGGACATTGTTCAAGGTATCGATCATATTTATTGCTCTTCATACCCTCATGTATTTTCATAAATGAAATTTAATTCTTATATTTGCATTTTAATTTTATTTCATTTCATCTGGGAGAATTCCCAGCCGTTGAAATACCAAGTTAAACTGTGTTTATCAAGATTCGTACACGCATCGTTCACATTCGTGAGGACATGGCTATCATTTCAATGGTGAAGATATGGAAAACAAGCCACAATTTGGCGCGAAACTTTCCAGATAGAACACATTTCTACATGCCATAGTGAATGCATCGTCGGAAACCCACTCTCCAGAGGAACGAAGCGTAATCAACCGTGGGTTTCCGACGATGTAGTGAATGATTTATACAATGTAATTGTGCCGTTTTCGATTTCTTCTCCAAAACAACTACATGTACATGCCTAGTGACTAATCCAGATCGAATTCCCAGAGTTCCCTTCTTATAACTTCAAAAGAAACCCCTAATAGTTTACCTTATGATATTAATAAACGTATCTTACTCGTGTTTTCACGCGTATCTTACAAGTATTTCCATGCATATATGTATATTATTCAGAGTTTTGTTTTTGTATTTGGAAGTTCCTAACTTAAATGCAGATTTTGATGGTTTTGATTTAAGGTAACCTGGATGATTGTTTATCCATCCCATCATCGGAGTTTGATTCTCAATCCGGCAAATCCAACTCCCAATCAACAAATCGTGCAGTTTTAACCGGTAAGAGAGTCTTTGTCTTTTCTGTTTGATAAGCTTTTGAGATGACCACCATACTAATATACGGGGTATTTATCTATCTAGGCTATAGCCTATGTACATGTATTTAAGACTGCTCAAAAGCGGTCATCTTAAAAGCTTATAGAAAGTTTATCAAACTGACTATTCAGAATGATTTATGAAGGTGAATGGTGGGGAAATTATATCACATGTTTTTGAGAAATTGTATTCATATCTATATTTTATTGTTTTACGGGGGTTGGTGGGTTTATGTGCATCATATCTATGCACGCTATCCATACTTTCGGTGTTTGTGGTTACCGCTTACCATAGTGCAAGTCAAAACTGTATGCTGAACTATTTTCATCCCTGGTTCATTTCGCCCTTTTTTTTTTGGTGGTGGTTTTTTTTTTATGTTGTTATTATGCATACGTAATTCACTACTAATATTATATTGGAGGGGTGATAAAAGACCTCATCATAAAAGTTAAACATTTGCAGATTAACTATGAAAAAAAATATTCATCATAATAAAGTGATTTAATTTGTCACATTCACACACTTCACATTGTACCGAACTTTTTTTCCCTAGGAATAGTATTCCTTGTATCTGTGGAGTTCATGAACTTACTGATTGACTAATGACGCTGGAAACCCGACTGTGCCGGGACACTCACTGTGCGTCACGTGGAATGTAGATGGAAAATTCCTGGGTTCAAACATTCAAGTGGCGTCAGAGACCAATGACTACAAAATGGCTCTGTGATCGTGTCACAATGTGACAGATTCTGTAGGATTTGTCGGTTTTACGGGTTATGAGTGATATAGTACATAGGACACTACATATATCTGTTTCTTTCGTTATTTTCCCAGGTACCAATGTTCAAGAAATATATCATCCTTTATTTTCATTTAGAGTATCGTATTTTGTTTCGTAAAATTTTTTGTCAAAATTTTATTCGAACAATTTTTTTCCCAAGAACATAGATGTTTACACTTATGTACCGTCAGATTATGTAAACAATAACTACCTGTGTGATCTTCGAAAGTCCCCATTGTACTGTGTATTTAATTACTAAATCCAATAGTAATCCTACAATACCATGTACATAATATAATGACGTGGTGTGGCTGAATATTATTCAAAATCAGTTCGGTGAATTCAAAGGACAAGGAGGACCTATTGAATATCAGCAAGTCAGGAGATAGGGAAGTCCGACAAGTGAAAATCCACGCACCGTCCCAAGCCAATGTGAAAGTCCATCGTCCCAAGCCAATGTGAAAGTCCACCGTCCCAAGACTCGGTCTGGAACGACCCCATTCCGCTCCCTCTGACGAGGCATATGGTGCAAATCAAATGTGAATGGAACGGTCTGCTCTGAAATACTGTGGAATCATTTTTATTCGTGGGGGCAATGTTCGTGGGTAAGCAAAGTTTTGCTGGATTTCGTGGTTAAGCAATACGATGTCACAAGGAGAGATAACGTGGTTTAAATAAAAAAAGTTCGAGGACACGTAAATTCGTAGGTATGAATGACCCACAAAATCCACGAACATCGTTTCCCCACGAACAATGATGATTCCACAGTTCTTTAATTTTGTGTTACGAACAGGTTTGGGTTTTTATAGCATAGATCACAGGCAAATATGTCGCTTAGGTTGGACTTTACTATTGCTGAAAGATTGATATATTGCATGTAGAATACAGAATTCTATAACCCAAGCCATAAAATTTAAGTCATTTTGCATTTATTATTTGATTGTTGTTGTGTAAATTCCAAGGACAGGGATTTGTTTAAATGAACTCCCTCCCCGTCGATAGTGTCCATACTGTCAGATTTCAAAGTAGATTACGCCTCTCTCTCTCTCTCTCTCTCTCTCTCTCTCTATATATATATATATAATCAAAATTAGATACAATGGCATTCTTTAATTAGATTGCCTATATTGATAAGTGTAACTGTACATGTGTTTGCTCAATATTCCCGTGTTGTAAATGATGATATATATATTGGTATTAGATTATTGAAGTGTGCCTTTCATTGATGTGTATATATTCCATTTTTCCATTTGAAATTGGTTGTCGTCCGTCGTCGTGCGTTATCAATTGAACATTTTTAACTTCTTGATAACTGCTTTTCCAATTCTTTTCAAACTTGGGATGAAGCATCTTTTGGACAAGGGGAACATAAATTGTAAATTTCAGGACACCTGCACCCCAAGGGCCTGAGCAAAAATTGCCAAAACATTTACCAATTTTCAAAAGTTTTCTTCTCTGCAATTGCACATGTGTAAGAAAAATTAGTGATGTAGAGCAGCAAGGCCTCTACCAAAATTGTAAATTTCATTATCCCTGTGGTAGGGGTTCTGACCTCAGGGCGGGGCCAAACTGGGTTTATAGTGTTTATGTGTAAAACACTTAAATAACATCTTCTTTAGTGCTATTGAAACAAGATCGATATTTATAAAGAGC
Organism: Ostrea edulis; assembly: GCF_947568905.1. Lineage (NCBI taxonomy): Eukaryota > Metazoa > Mollusca > Bivalvia > Ostreida > Ostreidae > Ostrea > Ostrea edulis. Next base: position 65,969,278 of record NC_079166.1, on the reverse strand, counting down.
AGGTAGTGCTTTTTGACTCAAGTTTGTGTCCAAATTAGTCATATCGTTTTATGTTAATTAATACATATATTATGTGAACCTTTTCATCAGTGTATGCACTTTTGAGGGCAGTGAAGTTATAAGAACACATCTTGTTTTATACTGTTGCTGAATATTAGAATTTAGCTTAGACAGGAAACCTTTTCTAGGTTGCATTGCTCTTGGGTTAATAGGACTAGTGATGCTTTTAACAAGTATCCAGGTGACCAATAAGACATGTGGACCTCTTGTATGTTTAAACATGGGGGGGGGGGGGTACTGTAGCATCTTATTTACAGTTTGGTCAGTAAACTTAATTTCCGTCTTTCTGTACAATGCAAATGTTTTTTTCATTATCGTATGGTGAAAATTGTTTTTTATTTCTTAAACTTTTGTTCTAATCCCTGTAATTCATTTATACATGTATATATTGGGAACTTGTTTTACACATTGTATTTTTTTAAAAATTGTTTTAAAAAGAGTCTTCCATTTGTTCCAACTAGTTATTGTCATCTGGCAGTGCATAATGCAGTGCATCTACTTGTGTAGATTTTCTGATGTCTCGTTCATGTGAATGTAAGTGTGAACACGTGATGTTTTTCATTTTGTCATATGATCTTTACAAAATAAATCATTTAAAACAAATTACACCATGGTTAAATTCTTGATACAAGTATTATTTTAGAAGTATGGCCTCTGGCAATTATCAGGAGTATAGCGGTGTTAGATAGAATGTTCTATCAGGAGTATAGCGGCGTTAGATAGAATGTTCTATCAGGAGTATAGCGGTGTTAGATAGAATGTTCTATCAGGAGTATAGCGGTGTTAGATAGAATGTTCTATCAGGAGTATAGCGGCGTTAGATAGAATGTTCTATATCAGGAGTATAGCGGCGTTAGATAGAATGTTCTATCGTTACAGTGATAATGTCCAACGGACTAGGAAAAGGCCTGTCCCAGGTGCGGTTTCAGGAATTTTTTTAAGGGGGGGGGGGATCTACCATTCATTTTGGTTTTCAAAAGGGGTCCATTCTCAAAATGTGTTATTTTTACCTTATTTTTAGCAACATTTTCTGATGAAAGGGGTGTGGGGTTTTTTTTTGGGGGGGGGGGGGGTGTTACATATCGGAATTCTTTGGTAAAAGAAATAGTATGGCGGATATGTATAGCGATGCTTTGGCAAAAGAAATACATGTAGTATTATCGCAAGATGGCGGGTATGCATCACTATAGTAATTGAAATTAACTGACGTGGATATCCTCTCGTGTATCACATTATCATTGCATAACCCTCAATGGATCCAAAATTGGAAATACATGTAAAGTACATACTAACCGTTTCCTGAAACTTTCTAGTTTTAAATTCGCGTACAACATAATTACAAAAGACCATCGTTTGCTCAAACTAACACCTAAACACACCCCACCCTTCCACTTAACTTTGATATTATTATTTAATATTTCAGACAAAAACCGTTTATATAAAAATGAAGCAAGTATGCCTGCATTGCACGGTGAAATACCTGACTTACTGAATGATAAATTTTGGTATGATTCCAAAGACACGCATCATGATCACAATCATGGACGTAAAATAAAATGTCAAAACTGAATTTATGTACATATATTTATTTACATACATACATGTGTAGCATAACTTTCCCCCGTCTGGAGATGTTTAAGGACAATACAAAATAAATGTACACAAGAAATGGAGATTTCTTTATCTGTGGAATGTTTTCTCTGTAAATGAATCTTGATGGCAAAGTACAAAATGAAACCCCTTCCATCATAACCACTTTCGTGTAAGTCAGTTTGAGATTATGACTTCATACGTCCATTTACTTTCCCATTAAGTTGCATGTACATTGAATATTTGCACAACTCATGAATTAAATGATGTGCTTTTGTTTCCAAAATGTTATGTCCTCATGATCATAATTATGTGTATATGGAAAGTTATGCAAGAGTTTTAATAAAAAATATAAATATTGAAAATGAGAATACAAAATATGAGAAATTGTAATATTTAAGGCACATACATAATACAATTCTACTATATCAAATTTATGGGGAAAAAAATGTACACTACTGCATTTCATGATTGACACAAGTGAAATGATGTCTGGATGTGTTGTTTCTCCACATCATCTACTGATGATAAGGACAGGTTTGTGGATGGATACTTTCTCGATTATTGACCTCCCAGTTTCCGGGTTACTGGTCAGTAACGTCATCAGTCCATCATCAGACAAATCTGCCTTTATCATCAGTACCCCATGTATTGATTTCTAATTTCCCGATAGATTTACATGTGTATACCACAGGCACTTATATCGCTTGGGGCCTAATTACTATATATATAAGAGTATATATATCTATAGTGATTAGGCCCCAAGCGATATAAGTGTGGTGTATACTATATGTCTGACATAAAAATACATTCCTATAAAACGATCATTTTTAAAAACTGAATTGCTCAACAACCATTTACCAAGGTTGAAAACTTTAGTCTAATGTATATATGGAAATGTATTTCAACTTTCAGCTGTTTAAAAATATTAAACAATTGAGTGAAAAAAATTTCCAAAGCATGATCCTCTGACATGAAATTCAGTATGAAATGTATAGAACAGTATTAATATCACACAGTAAAACCTGATTTTGTAAATGGATTACATGCATCAAAGTTCATTAATACACATCTACTACTAGCACCAAAATGTGAAAAAATACAAACAGCTAACGATGCACATTTTCTATTAAGACACAAAAGGATTCATAGCTTGTGCCTCTGTTTCAGAAAATGCCAGTACCTATAAACAATTAGAGGACAGGTAGCATTACACTGATCAAATTGGCAATGCAGTTTATACCCCAATAGTGCTTTCTACAAAATGTGATGGAGTCTTTTTTTTTTTTCTTAACAAGGGTATGAAATAGATAAGGAAACGGGGGATTTTGTTCCCCCCAAACTGTGCTTTAATTTCATATTTACAATTAAACCTTTTAAACTTGTGAAACTTCAACAAAGTTCATGAATTCCCATGAACTATCAAAACTGAAAGTGGAAAGACCACAATGATACTGAAAGTGGAAAGACCACAGTGATTCTGAAAGTGGAAACCACAGTGATACTGAAAGTGGAAAGACCACAGTGATACTGAAAGTGGAAATACCACAATGATCCTGATATGGAATTTTGAGATATCCAGAATTAACTTTCCCTCCTGCATTTCCCCAACACTTGGTGCTGCATGTGAATCGCTACAATGTACAGAGAACAATGCTTGTGGAATCCCCTTGTATTTCCCTGATTAAGGAGACTCGACACAAGCATCCACTAAGATCATCCTCCTCCTGAGGCCTCCTCCACCTTTGATTCCTCTGTGTTCTCCGCTAACCCCAGGGCCTTCAGGATGTCATTGGGACTAACATAAATACTGGGATCCTCTTGCTTATAGCTGTATATCACTTCTGTCCCACCTTAATGAAATACATGTAATTAATAAGTACAAAGTACATCTGTTTAGAGTAGGGTTAGTATTTCAAAATAATATGGGAATCAGTTTCACTTTGATCAAGGTTTGATTACAGAAGCAAATCTTCATGGAGATGATATGCTTGCTTTTACCTCAGATATGTTGCAATCATTCATTTGGTAAAAGTGAAAAACTGTTTGCTTTTCAAGAAAATTGCCAAACTAGTACATTATACAATCATGTTCAGTATATTTTGTCGATAATTTATTCTACTCTTCTAGTTCGTCGCTTTTATAATTATTACAACCCATATAGGGAAATACATGACTCTGAGATAAAAAGATGGAAATGGATCATTGCATCCTTAAAAATCCACTTCAAATTTTTCCTATGGACTTTATTCTATGTTTGGTAGAATTAACTTACCAGCCTTAACAATAAGGGCCCCTCCATTTTGAAATCCGTCCCCTTTCATGTTTCCATCGATGTTCTGTTCCTTAGCCTGGTGAGTAAAATAAATGTGTATCTGAATATTAAAGGGGAAGGCAACCCAAAAAATATTTACATGATAAATGATAGGATTAATTATATAATAAAAAATTGTCATACTAATCTGATGAAATACAGACTAGATCAGTTTCCGAGTACTAATTGAAAATGTTCAAAATTGAAATTCCCGCCATCTATAGAGGCTAGCTGCCATGATATGGAACTCTTTTGTATTCAAGACCACAAAAATCAATACTTTTCATGTTACACCATCTGTTCCAGTTTTGATAAGATTCTAAGGTCATCAAAGATGTACATGTGGTAGATTTTTTAAATAAAGAGGTTGATGCCTTCTAATTGCACTAATGTAAAAGGGGAGATGTGAAAAAGGTTTTTCTCTTCAAATTCCTGTCAGTGACCCAATCAAGTCATCTGAAAAGAAAAGACTATGTAAACGGAGGATCCATCATTTGAGTAATGACAAGATGAGGTTCGAGACATTGGTATGAAGAAATGTGTACCATCTGCCTGGTCTGCGACTCAAATAAATGTCTTCTTTTCTCAATTCCTTCTTGCAAAAGAATGGGCTAAAATCTATATGACTCCAAACTTAACTGTTCGTGACTTGTCATATTTACACTGCTGCTGATGAAATAGACTGGAACTGATGGTATGACGTCATGAATTAAACTTCAATGGCTGCTCTCTTAGCGGCGGGTAATTTAAAATATATGACAGATTAATATTGATTTAATCGTCAAGCAAGGATTATTGTTGTCAAAGACTGTCATTTACGTTATCAGTAAGTAATACTTGGTTCAGAAAAGCAACAATGTGGTTAGAGTTGCCTTTCCTTTTAACTATCATTTAGGGACTGAAAGTGCAATAATTTTAACATTATCTGAAAAAGTGACTAAAGTATACAACCTTGAGAGCTCCAACAAAAACGATATCAAGGAACTTTATAAGTGTATCTTAAATTCTTGATACATATAAACATCTACATGTACCATTCAACACTTATTGTACATATTTCAAATGTAAAAACCCTACAATCGTTTTGCTGTTTTCCGCCACACTCAACAATTTTTAAATTATCTGGTGGCGCCCAGTTTTTATTCGTGGAAGAGAGAACCCAGATACAATGTACCTGGGAAGAGACCACCGACCTTCCACAAGTAAACTGGGAAACTTTCACACTTACCAGCGTGATCAAGATTTGAACCCGCGTCAACCAGAGGTGTGAGGCCGTGTGACTTTGAGCGTGATGCTCTAACCACTCGGCCATGGAGGCCCCCTTTAAAAATACCTTATGAGAGCATCACATTTTGGCATTAATTGTGGTGATTATGATACTATTTACCAAAATTGTGAAAAATACGTTGTAATTTGTAATATCAAAACTGACAATACTATGTATTTGAAGCAAGCCAAAATATGAGTACCAAAGACAAGAAAACGTTGCTTATAATGATTTGCCTATTTATGAAAACATTACCTTTGCAAGACCATCTCTCGTTGTCTTTGCAAACAATGCCCCTATTCCAGAGAATATATTTAGTCTGAAAGAGAAAAAAACATGTAAAATAATTAATATTTTTCTTATAAATCTTTAAAAGAGAAAAAAACATGTAAAATAATTAATATTTTTCTTATAAATCTTTAAAAGTCTTAATTCAAACAGACGGAATGCATGTAGCAATACATATACATGGCAAATGAATTGACATTTACTTACATGCTCAGAAATAAATACTGGTAGTTATATGCTCAGAGTTATCACTACTTTAAGAAATCAATGTAGGTACATGTATGTTTGAATGTGACTTAAGAACATAACTACATTGTACTTTCTAAATATAGAAATCACACCAATCAAATGATCAGCAAAAGTATCAAGTTCATCACCTCCTGAATCCTAAGTCTTTGTAGCACTGCTTTTTCAGGTCGATGTACAACTCTACAAGATAAAAGTTTATTCATAAATCATGTGTGAGTGTGAGTCACAATCTAATTAAAATCATATCTGTGACACAATCTAATTAAAATCATATCTGTGACACAATCTAATTAAAATCAGATCTGTGAGTGTGTGCCACAATCTAATTAAAATCATATCTGTGAGTGTGTGTCACAATCTAATTAAAATCATATCTGTGAGTTTGTGTCACAATCTAATTAAAATCATATCTGTGAGTTTGTGTCACAATCTAATTAAAATCATATCTGTGAGTTTGTGTCACAATCTAATTAAAATCATATCTGTGAGTGTGTGTCACAATCTAATTAAAATCATATCTGTGAGTTTGTGTCACAATCTAATTAAAATCATATCTGTGAGTTTGTGTCACAATCTAATTAAAATCATATCTATGAGTTTGTGTCACAATCTAATTAAAATCATATCTGTGAGTTTGTGTCACAATCTAATTAAAATCATATCTATGAGTTTGTGTCACAATCTAATTAAAATCATATCTATGAGTTTGCGTCACAATCTAATTAAAATCATATCTGTGAGTTTGTGTCACAATCTAATTAAAATCATATCTATGAGTTTGTGTCACAATCTAATTAAAATCATATCTATGAGTTTGTATCACAATCTAATTAAAATCATATCTATGAGTTTGTGTCACAATCTAATTAAAATCATATCTATGAGTTTGTGTCACAATCTAATTAAAATCTTATCTGTGAGTGTGAGTCACAGAGCTGATTGAGTATAAACTCAACTATTTTCTTTAGTTCTTCAGACGTTTTTTTTATTTTATTCTTATTATACTAATACTTAATGTGTAGATTTTTCTACATTATTTTATGGATTATATATAATATAATAATAATGTATCATAAAGTCAACATTTCTTATTGGAAACAAGAGTAATCTAACTAATTTTCTAAAGATCTAATCCATGTATTTTCTATATATACATAATCCAGTGTGATATATTAAAACTAGCACTGATTTAGATTACAAAATTCTCTCATTCTCATCCCTGTCTTAATTAGGAAAAATATTAATGATGCCCTCGCATGTGACACTTGTATTTGGTGGATCACATCAGTTACCACAATACGTAATTTTTAATGCTTTTCATCCTTTCTATTTTGAGAGTATTGAATTTATATGTATTAACCTCCACTAAAAAATTCTCCTTTGACAAAGTCCTCCACCCCCAACTGCTCCACACCGATTCCAACAAAGCGAATATTGTTGGCCTCCAGGCGTGGATGAATGCTAGAAACCTCCTTTATGTGGAGGCGACATGTAGGTCATCCAAATCGTCGCATAAACAGGATCACACAGGTCTGTTTCTCCCAAAAACTCTCCAACCGGACATCCTTCAAAATAAATATATTCAAAGTATTTATACTGATCAAAACCACATACAGTCCAACCTCATTATATCAAACTTGATGAGGATGAGAAACAACTTCGAGATATCCAAAGTCATCATAATTATCTATGCTTCAACACACACAGGGACATGGACATTTAACAACACCCAAGAAAATCCCTTATCATGAAAATTCTTAAAACAATGTAGTATTGTTATGAACTCTGATTAGAATAGTGTTATGGTTAGTTCAAAGTATAAACATCAGACGACTTTTAGGCTATGCCATTGCACTTTTAAAACGTGCTTAAGAAATTCAATCTAATTCACCTAAACTAGCTCAATCAAGATATTTTATTTCATATAGTTTTGTAAAGCTATATAGCTAAATATAGAGATTGTGCTGGACCTGGTATAAAGAACCATGCCAAATGATAAAGATTCTTAGTTGCAGGCATCTTCTGGGGCAAATTAAGATCTTTTGAACAGGAGAGAGGAATATACAGATATATAGTGGTCAACCAAGTTCAACCAGATAGATCAGCAATTTTTATGACCATGGAGGTACAGAACTGTACCTAGTAGAACACTAAACTGAGATTGATTCTGGGAATCGGGGTTTGAATCCCGGTCTGTGCATTTTCTTCCTTTCTTGCCAATACAAACATCGTTTAATTCTTTAAGAGGCGATAATATCCTGCCAAAAGTAACTACCTTTTAACAGAAAATGAATGGATGGGACTATGGACACCTGAAAGAGACAAACTATGCACTGTGTGTCTAACACAGGTACAGTACAGACACTGACAGTATAGTGTTAAATCTAAAGCAAACTAGCATGGCGCCATGTCATGCCCTTTTTGGCTGGCGCCATGCCCTTTTTTCTCTATAAAATTTTCAAAAACATTTGCTAATATAAACAATTGTTCTTTATTTCACAAGGCTGATTAAAAAGTTTGAAATAAAGGCAGCAGGTATTAACATTTAAAGAGGCTAAATGATTATTCTATTATTATCATAGTAAGATACAATGAAAGTGCCCCAAAATTGTCTTGCCGCGACGAAAAGTGCCCTTTTGAACACGATTTGTGTGCCCTCTCTAGATCCTAGATTTAACACTACAGTATTTTGTAAAAGGGGCGTTTCCCGGATTCCTACCACACCCACCTTTATTTTCAAGATTACTAACCTCGCCATTTGAAACACTGTGCACTAAATTATTCTTTATCTTGTTGATATCCATTGGTACTCGTTTGTTCTATAAAACACACTCATACACTCGTGCAGTTTATGAACGACGAGCATGCTAAAGACCCGTGGGAACATAGACCTATATAACCGAGTTTAAGGAACACCATATATTCATAATATACAAGGTTCAAAACGTTTTTCAAGAACTATATAAAACACGTATACATAATTTTATTTTACAACTGTTATATATTGCACAATTTGAACTAGAAGCATGGACATCACTCCAGATCTGTGCCTTTAGTACTTTAGGGTATTAGTCTGCACCCGACAGGTGCTAGATAAGTTGTTCGAAATCAAATATTATTATTCATAAACTATGTAATTTATTTTATAACATGCATCTTGAAATAAAATTTTGTTGAATTTATACCACCCCAGGTATTGCCTAATTTGTATAAAGAAAACTATATCACATTATGAAGTTCAAAATGTTTCATTCACGAAAATAATATGTTCCAGTTGATTTTTTCTTAATCTGTAATCAGTTAAACGTTTAAAGTAAAGAGCTTAAGCATTAATCTTGAGTGTAACATTTGTACTTGGTGCTGATCAGGATTTTGGTGTAAACAATGCAGAAACTAGCCAGCTGGAGTGAACGAATCGCATCCGTTTGATAGGTAGAAACAGATATGATTTAGTTCAATGTTGAAAATTGAATCTGTGGTGTATGTAACGCATAGCAAGATAACATGACCTAAATAACCACATGTTCTAGATTTCGCAATCACGTTGACTGTTGTCAACTAAACAGGAATTGTAAACAGTCTGACTGGTTGAGTATCGTGAAAATTACATTAAATTGGGATGATTATGGGACTGTAAATGGTGGTAAGGCATTATCCTGTTATTCGCTCCGCGGAGCGAATAATATTTGACGTTGTTGACGTTACGCCAAAACTGTCAATGGAGGAAAAATAGCAACTGAAACAAAAAGCAAAACCTCGAGTACCATCCATTTTGAGAAGGTCAAGTGTTAAAAATAGGTGAAGGTGCAACTAAATAGAGAGAATATACCTTCGTAATAAACATGAAAATCTGAAGTTTTATTTTATTTGTAGCGTTTGTATTCGTATTGTATTTTAAATATAAGATTTATTCAGAAATATATGAATGATATTTTGAAAGATCGGCCTTATATATATACTCCTGTTATTCGCACCGGTGCGAATAACAGGAGTATATATATACAGACGAAGTTTCCATTTCAAGCTAAAACGCTCTAAAAAGGGAAGAATTCCCGGGAAAAGGGTTTCTTTGGGGGAGAGTATATAAAAAATGGGGCTTGGAAGTTTTGGGGTGAATTTCAATGAATACGACATTTAATGAATGAATATAGTGCTAAAATTATTCGCACCGGTGCGAATAACAGAAGTATATACAGACGAAGTTTCCAATTTCAAGCTATAACGCTCTAAAAAGGTAAAAAGGGAAGAATTTCGGGTGAATTTCAATGAATATGACATTTAATGAATGAATATAGTGCCATAATTATTCGCACCGGTGCGAATAACAGGAGTATATATATACAGACGAAGTTTCCATTTCAAGCTAAAACGCTCTAAAAAGGGAAGAATTCCCGGGAAAAGGGTTTCTTTGGGGGAGAGTATATAAAAAATGGGGCTTGGAAGATTTGGGGGTGAATTTCAATGAATACGACATTTAATGAATGAATATAGTGCTAAAATTATTCGCACCGGTGCGAATAACAGGAGTATATACAGACGAAGTTTCCAATTTCAAGCTATAACGCTCTAAAAAGGTAAAAAGGGAAGAATTTCGGGTGAATTTCAATGAATATGACATTTAATGAATGAATATAGTGCCATAATTATTCAATGAATATGACATTTAATGAATGAATATAGTGCCATAATTATTCGCACCGGTGCGAATAACAGGAGTATATATATACAGACGAAGTTTCCATTTCAAGCTATAACGCTCTAAAAAGGTAAAAATTTCAGGTGAATTTCAATGAATATGACATTTAATGAATGAATATAGTGCCATAATTATTCGCACCGGTGCGAATAACAGGAGTATATATATACAGACGAAGTTTCCATTTCAAGCTAAAACGCTCTAAAAAGGGAAGAATTCCCGGGGAAAGGGTTTCTTTGGGGGAGAGTATATAAAAAATGGGGCTTGGAAGTTTTGGGGGTGAATTTCAATGAATACGACATTTAATGAATGAATATAGTGCTAAAATTATTCGCACCGGTGCGAATAACAGGAGTATATACAGACGAAGTTTCCAATTTCAAGCTATAACGCTCTAAAAAGGGAAGAATTTCAGGTGAATTTCAGTGAATATAGTGCTAAAATTTTTAGCACCGGTGTGAATCACAGAAGTATATATATATAGACGTGGTTTACAAAATAAGGCATAATCATAATCATAATCAACGCTATATTTAAAAATTTTGTGCGGCGGGAATTTATTAATCAATACCACGACAGCAGAATGTTATCACGCAACAGACACATTCACGAATCTTGGATGGCCATTCAAGATGTTGTAGGACCAGCGGCACAATGGCCAATACTGGTGCGGCGATTATTTTGGACCCCCTGTTTAAGTCATTGGGAGAGGTTGTTGATATGTACATTTGTTTACGTTAACGGGTTAAACCCAGTGATGTTCATTGAATGGGCAACATTGCAATTTAGTACGAAAACAAATTAATAAATAACGTCAACAACGTCAAATATTATTCGCTCCGCGGAGCGAATAACAGGATAATGCCGGTGGTAACAAGAGACACATGAGTCATAACCTTCAGATCTGATATAAGGGAGGTTTTTATATATATAGTAAGTACTATTTGCAGGTATCAATTCTATAGTAACTCTACTATAAGTGGGTGACAGGTTTAATGTGAACCCGTGACCTCTTGTACAACATTGTAGTCCTTTATTGATCAAGCGAAACGGTAATCTCAGCGAGATTCGTCGAGGCTGGATATTTGGACTCTTCGAAAGAGGCATCAGTCCAAATATCCAGCCTCGACGAATCTCACTGAGATTAGCTAAGTGGTAGCCCATCACACAGTAGGAAGTTGCGGTTAAGAAAGTCATCAAACACTGCCATATGTTTACAGTACTGCCATTTGACCAGAACAGCATGGGTTCTAGTTAGGACATGTACTGTGACATTGCAAGGGTCACAAGGTTTTCCATTAAAAAAAAAATTCTGCATCAAACTTCCTTGATCCAAGTGTGTGGATTTTAATACAATGTATTGTATAAACTTTCTTTTCATATTCCACATTCCATCAGTAATGTTTTTAATGTATAAATCCAAATCATGATCTCTTTTAGATTATATTTATGAAAATATGGTGCTGATGGTCATATAACACAACAAAAATTGATGACATCTAATGGTACCTCTACCAGCTCATCTGATGATGGTATGATTTATATTTTTTATTAATAGCTACATGTATATTTTTTGTTTGTGAGCTCTGTTAATTTCCCACCTGTGAAGTAAATTGACTTTTAAGTATATACTCTTCAGCCCTTAATCCATGTGTTCGTTCATCTAGTATAAAGCTCACTGCTGTCTACATATCTGTTCATTGAAATAGTTTATTATCTATATAATTCATTTTTGTCAAAAACAAATGTCTCCCCAGCTCCCCAAACTGAAAGTGTTACAATTTACAACCACCTCCACCCCCTATTTCCATGGGGATCTGGGTTAAAATAGGTCCTCAGTATCCCATACTTGTATGAGGTGACTAAATGGGGCAGTCCTTCGGATGAGACCACAAAATCCGAGGCCCCGTGTCACAGGAGGTGTGGCACGATAAAGATCCCTTCCTGCTCAAAGGCCGTAAGCGCCGATCATAGGCCTAAATTTTGCAACGCTTTACCAGCAATGGTGACATCTCCATATGAGGGAAAAATTCTCGAGTGGGACGTTAAATTATATACAATCAATAAAACAGCCCCCTTAATGCACTGCATGATATGGAGGAGAAAGCATGAACAGAGACTTTATGAACATGAGCACAAACAGAGACATTATGAAATGCACTTTGTGCATTGAGGAAAAAGATGGAGAAAAGAATCAACATTGATGTGACCAATGTCATAGTTGTGTATGATACAAAAATAATGACTGTTATGCTGAAGTACATGTATCAGTTATGAATATATATATATATATATATATATATATATATATATATATATATATATATATAATCCAAATAGAAAGAGTTGATATCACACAGTCAAAATAATTCAATAAAAAAAGCAGGAAAATCTACAGTTCCAAAATATATTTAAATCACCAGCGCTTTCTGGACTTTAACATCCATCCTCAGGTGAATACAAATTTTAAATGTTAAATTTTAAAAATTTGTATTCACCTGAGGATGGATGTTAAAGTCCAGAAAGCGCTGGTGATTTAAATATATTTTGGAACTGTAGATTTTCCTGCTTTTTTTTATTGAATTATATATATATATATATATCATTAAATAATAATGAAGTCATTTGTACAAAATTTCAAGGCTAGATGATACATGTGAGAGACTAGGTGATGTATGTGATAGACTAGATGATACATGTGATAGACTAGGTGATGCATGTGATAAACTAGATGATACATGTGATAGGCTAGATGATACATGTGAAAGGCTAGGTGATGTATGTGATAAACTAGATCATACATGTGTAGACTAGATGATACATGTGATAGACTAGATGATACATGTGATAAACTAGATGATACATGTGAGAGACTTGGTGATGCATGTGATAAACTAGATGATACATGTGATAGGCTAGATGATACATGTGAAAGGCTAGGTGATGTATGTGATAAACTAGATCATACATGTGTAGACTAGATGATACATGTGATAGACTAGATGATACATGTGAGAGACTAGATGATACATGTGATAGACTAGATGATACATGTGATAGACTAGGTGATACATGTGATAGACTAGGTGATGTATGTGAGAGACTAGATGATACATGTGATCGGCTAGATGATACAAGTGATCAGCTAGATGATATGTGTGATAGGCTAGATGATACATGTGATAAACTAGATGATACATGTGAGAGACTAGATGATACATGTGAGAGACTAGGTGATGCATGTGATAGACTAGATGATTCATGTGATAGACTAGATGATACATGTGAGAGACTAGATGATACATGTGATAGACTAGATGATACATGTGAGAGATTAGATGATGCATGTGATAGACTAGATGATTCATGTGATAGACTAGATGATTCATGTGATAGACTAGATGATACATGTGATAGACTAGATGATACATGTGATAGACTAGATGATACATGTGAGAGATTAGATGATGTATGTGATAGAATAGGTGATGTATGTGATAGACTAGGTGATGTATGTGATAGACTAGATGATACATGTGATAGATTAGATGATACATGTGATAGACTAGATGATACATGTGATAGACTAGGTGATGATTGTGATAGACTAGATGATTCATGTGATAGACTAGATGATACATGTGATAGACTAGGTGATACATGTGATAGACTAGGTGATGATTGTGATAGACTAGATGATACATGTGAGAGACTAGATGATACATGTGAGAGACTAGGTGATGTATGTGATAGACTAGATGATACATGTGATAGACTAGATGATACATGTGATAGACTAGATGATACATGTGATAGACTAGGTGATACATGTGATAGACTAGGTGATGTATGTGAGAGACTAGATGATACATGTGATCGGCTAGATGATACAAGTGATCAGCTAGATGATATGTGTGATAGGCTAGATGATACATGTGATAAACTAGATGATACATGTGAGAGACTAGATGATACATGTGATAGACTAGGTGATGCATGTGATAGACTAGGTGTTGCATGTGATAGGCTAGATGATACATGTGATAGACTAGGTGATGATTGTGATAGACTAGATGATGGATGTGATAGACTAGATGATACATGTGATAGACTAGATGATACATGTGAGAGATTAGATGATGTATGTGATAGAATAGGTGATGTATGTGATAGACTAGGTGATGTATGTGATAGACTAGATGATACATGTGATAGGCTAGATGATACATGTGATAGGCTAGATGATACATGTGAGAGATTAGATGATACATGTGATAGACTAGATGTTCCATGTGATAGACTAGGTGATGTATGTGATAGACTAGATGATACATGTGATAGATTAGATGATACATGTGATAGACTAGATGATACATGTGATAGACTAGATGATACATGTGAGAGATTAGATGATACATGTGAGAGACTAGATGATACATGTGATAGACTAGGTGATGATTGTGATAGACTAGATGATGGATGTGATAGACTAGATGATACATGTGATAGACTAGGTGATGATTGTGATAGACTAGGTGATGGATGTGATAGACTAGGTGATGGATGTGATAGACTAGGTGATGTATGTGATAGACTAGGTGATGTATGTGATATACTAGATGATACATGTGAGAGATTAGATGATACATGTGAGAGACTAGATGATACATGTGATAGACTAGGTGATGATTGTGATAGACTAGATGATGGATGTGATAGACTAGATGATACATGTGATAGACTAGGTGATGATTGTGATAGACTAGGTGATGGATGTGATAGACTAGGTGATGGATGTGATAGACTAGGTGATGTATGTGATAGACTAGATGATACATGTGATAGACTAGATGATACATGTGATAGACTAGATGATACATGTGATAGACTAGATGATACATGTGATAGACTAGGTGATGATTGTGATAGACTAGATGATGGATGTGATAGACTAGATGATACATGTGATAGACTAGATGATACATGTGATAGACTAGATGATACATGTGAGAGATTAGATGATGTATGTGATAGAATAGGTGATGTATGTGATAGACTAGGTGATGTATGTGATAGACTAGATGATACATGTGATAGGCTAGATGATACATGTGATAGGCTAGATGATACATGTGATAGACTAGATGTTCCATGTGATAGACTAGGTGATGTATGTGATAGACTAGATGATACATGTGATAGATTAGATGATACATGTGATAGACTAGATGATACATGTGATAGACTAGATGATACATGTGAGAGATTAGATGATACATGTGAGAGACTAGATGATACATGTGATAGACTAGGTGATGATTGTGATAGACTAGATGATGGATGTGATAGACTAGATGATACATGTGATAGACTAGGTGATGATTGTGATAGACTAGGTGATGGATGTGATAGACTAGGTGATGGATGTGATAGACTAGGTGATGTATGTGATAGACTAGATGATACATGTGAGAGATTAGATGATACATGTGAGAGACTAGATGATACATGTGATAGACTAGGTGATGATTGTGATAGACTAGATGATGGATGTGATAGACTAGATGATACATGTGATAGACTAGGTGATGATTGTGATAGACTAGGTGATGGATGTGATAGACTAGGTGATGGATGTGATAGACTAGGTGATGTATGTGATAGACTAGATGATACATGTGAGAGATTAGATGATACATGTGATAGACTAGGTGATGCATGTGATAGACTAGATGATACATGTGATAGACTAGATGATTCATGTGATAGACTAGATGATGTATGTGAGAGACTAGATGATGTATGTGAGAGACTAGATGATACATGTGATCGGCTAGATGATTCATGTGATAGACTAGATGATACATGTGAGAGATTAGATGATGGATGTGATAGACTAGATGATACCTGTGAGAGACTAGATGATACATGTGAGAGACTAGATGATGGATGTGATAGACTAGATGATACCTGTGAGAGACTAGATGATACATGTGAGAGACTAGATGATACATGTGAGAGATTAGATGATACATGTGATAGACTAGGTGATGCATGTGATAGACTAGATGATACATGTGATAGACTAGATGATTCATGTGATAGACTAGATGATACATGTGAGAGATTAGATGATACCTGTGAGAGACTAGATGATACATGTGAGAGACTAGATGATGGATGTGATAGACTAGATGATACATGTGATAGACTAGGTGATGATTGTGATAGACTAGGTGATGGATGTGATAGACTAGGTGATGGATGTGATAGACTAGGTGATGTATGTGATAGACTAGATGATACATGTGAGAGATTAGATGATACATGTGATAGACTAGATGATTCATGTGATAGACTAGATGATACATGTGATAGACTAGATGATACATGTGATAGACTAGGTGATACATGTGATAGACTAGGTGATGCATGTGATAGACTAGATGATACATGTGAGAGATTAGATGATACATGTGATAGACTAGATGATACATGTGATAGACTAGATGATACATGTGATAGACTAGGTGATGTATGTGATAGACTAGGTGATGCATGTGATAGACTAGGTGTTGCATGTGATAGGCTAGATGATACATGTGAGAGATTAGATGATACATGTGATAGACTAGATGATTCATGTGATAGACTAGATGATTCATGTGATAGACTAGATGATACATGTGATAGACTAGGTGATGAATGTGATAGACTTGGTGATGTATGTGATAGACTAGGTGATGAATGTCAGGACTGATTATAATGTTCTATTGCAGGCCTTGCTGGAGAGGTAATATGGGTCATCACATTCTTGAGCACTAGTCTGCTATTTGGCTCTATGATGATGCTTATCTGCTGTGATGCTTACAAGAAATATAACCGAAGAGTTCCAAGAGAATACATTACGGTTTGTTCCTCAGCCTCAGATAATTTTCTTTCCAATATGTGAATTAGGAATAATTATCAATAGATTACTTTGTTTGAAAAAAAAAGTTTATGCAGTGTACATGTAGCATGATGTACAGTGATATCTGTAAAACACTCAATATTATTGATGGTTCTCTGTGTTCTGCAGACAATGATACATGTACATATGTATTCGTAAACAAATTCTGAGGTACTGGTCTCAGTTCAATTCTATGAAGACATAAATTAATATGATATTCTTAAAATTCCATATTTTGTATACAGAGTTTCTTAAACCTCATTACTTTCTCACTCCTTGCAATGAAGTGAAGTGGCAATATCTAAAATGACGCAAAGTTTTTCCCCCATACATTTGATAGGATGAAGTAACTCAGTTTTTCCCATACAGTGATTTCACTGTTGATCGTTGTATTGGATTTACAGGGTAGAGGCAATTATCCAAGACAGGATCCCAGTGCCCCATCACAAGGGACAACAGTGAGTAATGGAGGAACTCAATCCAATGGAAGCTCTAATACAGGAGGAAAAGAACTAGACAGACAGACAGACAAAGCCGGAGAGGGAAATGGAGGACATGCGATGCATTTATCCAGTGACATCAACATGCCGTCAGGATCAAAGAAAAAGTCCGACCTTCCACCGATAGATGCCGAGATTTCCACCATATCTGGATCAGTGCCTGAGGAAGGCGGGGTGGTGAATGCTGGGTTTACTGATAAACCGCTTCCCTCCATACACAGTAACACCTCGGGGGTCGTACTCACGCCTGTGACCAATCTCAATCTTGGTGTTAGTATTTATTCATGATTTTATATGTAGCTCAGCATTATTTGTTACTGTTATAAATATCCGATCCAAATCAGATGAATGATTTTTTTTATATGTCTCTGTTTCCCTGTTCATTGTGAAAAAAAAAAGATCAAAGATCTACATGTAGCTTTAGAAATTGTGATAAATGAAATTCTATCCACATTAGTCGTAGAAAGATGTTTGCATTTTTCTGGATTGATCTGTTTTATTATCTAAAAATTTGAAATAAATGATGTGTTTTGTAGTTTTAGAACTCATTTGCAAGATACAAATTTCCATCTCTTTCTTTTTAGATATAGTGTGCAATGGAATTTTTGAGATTTTTATTACACAGCTGGCCAATTATGTAGAAAATCCAGGAATTCTGCATAAGTAGATTAACTTCTTATTTACAGTATATATACATGTAAATGTTAGATAATTATCTGTCTCCAGATTTGGTTAATCATCCTAGTGATATATTAAAGCAATTCGTTGTTGCTTAGTTTCAATGTAAACATCGTGACCTATATAAGGTAGGTCACTGGATTTTATTATACAAGCTGTATATAGTACTGTTTCAGTATTTTTTTTTTTTTCTCCAGAAAGTGCAATGAAAAAAAACAAACAATAAGTGTTATTTGTAGCATATTATAGTGGCATTCCTCTATTTTTCGTGCTTACTATGCAATCATTGGAGATTTATTAGATTCTGTGATGGACTAATGGACGGGAGCACATTTTGGTGTGATATTAGATTTAAGTTTCAATCGTATCAGATGAATTGCAGGCAATTATGTCAGTCACTTGGGTTCGAAATTTATAGTAAATTCAAACCCAAGCATTATAATTGCCTGTGGGGTGAACAACTTCTCTTTACAGCTAACTTTTGTACCTTGTCACTGAATTA
The DNA here is from genome assembly GCF_947568905.1 of Ostrea edulis. Taxonomy (NCBI): domain Eukaryota; kingdom Metazoa; phylum Mollusca; class Bivalvia; order Ostreida; family Ostreidae; genus Ostrea; species Ostrea edulis. Next base: position 65,950,185 of record NC_079166.1, on the reverse strand, counting down.
TCACTTTGTTCTGTGTGTCATTTTCAGTGTTACATGCAAAGCAAAGTGATATTACAGGGGGGGGGGGGGGGGGGGTGTCCCATAAGTGTCCTGCAGATACAAATTGTAGTTTTTATTATATTCCTGACATGTGTTCCAAGGTACACTTTTAAAGGGGAGGGGGGGGGTATCCTTTTATGGATCAAGATGAGAATATATCAATGTTTGAGACTCTCCACATTTCAGCCTGTGGATTTTCTTCTTTGGAATTGTATTATTAAATTGAGACATAAATTGCACAAGGTTCTATTTTTGAAGTATGAATGAAAAAACAAAGCCTTTAAATTCTTTTTTTTTTTACATAATTATGTATGATGTACAATGTAAATTATATCTGTTTTATGGTCAGTTTACAGTGTAAAAAAATCTTATTATTCAACAGTTTATAATTAGTCTATGTTTCATTGTAAAGTCTATTTGACATACATATCTCTCTCTCTCTCTCTCTCTCTCTCTCATCTTTTTTTTTTTTTTATGTTTTTCACTTTGATAGTGAACTACAGCCGTGTTGCTATGAGATATATGTACTCCAGGAACTGGATAGCTGCAGAACCGGTCTGCTCTCTCTCTCTGGACAAAAAAAAAAAATCTGTCCCAATCTTTTCCCAGAGTTCTACAGTTCTGTAGCAAATAGCTGGAAAGGTCTGCTTTTCTTTATCTGTTAATGAAGTACATCTATTGTACACATATATTTCAAATATACAAAGATCATATGAATTTCCAAGGGATTATTTGAAATTTATCAGATATCAAGACAAAATAGAAAAGATTTATTAAACCAATTCTGGACCCCCGAGAGCATATAAAGCATATTGTAATAAACACAGACAGGAAAACTCCAAATACACTTGCTGAATGTAAACTGTCATGTCAGATGACAAAGAATTAATGGCATAATTCAACCTCGCAATTCAATTTTCAAAATGGCTACTTATAAAGGTCGCATAGATAATCAATATTTACTTTGCCTACCTGTCTTGCATTATGACATCATACTTGTGTTGACCTTTGTAATATAACATCATACTCGTGTTGACCTTGGTATTATGGCATGAGAATTTGCATTGTGTACCCAAATTCTTGAAACTGTGTACAATATGCCATTCTATTGAAAGCTTTTGAGCAAATTTTCACATATACTACAACAGGCAATATGAACTTCATGTAGTTGATTACATGTTTAAAATGCCATATGGGAATATCGATATATGTAATCTGTAAAGATTTTGTAAATTGCCAGATTGGGCGTTATAAACAGATGTATTTGCTTTTAAATATCCACGAATGTGCTTGATTTCAGCAAAATCACAAACTTTACAAAGTTCAAATGTTATATCTTGATAGAAAAATGTTTCCCATGTAGAAAATTCAACACAATTTGAAATGCCATTACAAATTAATAGGCCAATATTTCCCAGTGGTAGGCTTTGTGATAACCGAGAATATTTGGATTTTTTTTTTACGAACAACATTCCACTAGATGTATTGTTTTTGCTCAGCTTTGTTAAATAACTGTGTATATATATGGTTATATATGTGTATTTGGAAGTACATGTTTTGTAATTATGTATGTACTGATGTATAAAATATGTGTATGTTGCTGTATGCATGTAATGTGATTCGTTAGCAGCAGTGTGATAATTAAGTGCTGATATTAAGAGCTCTTTTATGTGATTTATTTATTTTCCTACATTGTACTTTTATAGTATTACAAACTGATTTCATAAATTGGAATAAAATCTTATATTTTTCAAATACAACTCTTAGTGTATATTTTTCAGATACAATAAATCTAGAAGTTTTGGCCATTTAAATCTGGATGAATAAGACTACAGAATGTATTATAGACAGAACTTTACATGTTAGATAGGAAACATTTACAACATATAACCATACGAACTAAATGGGGCGGTCCTTGGAATGAGACTGCAAAAACCAAGGTCCCGTTTCACAGCAGGTGTGGCACGATAAAGATCCCTCCCTACATGCTCAAAGGCTGTAAGCTCCGACCACAAGCCCAAATTTTGCAGCCCTTCACTGGCAATGTTGACATCTCCATACGAGTGAAAAATTCTCGAGAGAGATGTTAAACAATATACAACCAACCATGCAGACTGCCTTGCATTAGTCAGAAGCACATTTTAGATATACTTCCCGTATTACAAAACACAATTTGTATTTTGGTCAAGGTCAGTCTTAGATAGATAAAAAAAATATTAAAAAATAAGGACGTTTTGGACTATCTAATATTTAATGGATCATCATGTTTCTGCCAATGAGAATCTTGACTGGACACATCACACACAGGTAGAATACTGGTGGACAAATATTGATGTAGTCCTGCAAAATGTGGGCATATTTATTTACATTTCCAATATGTTTCTGCTTTCGACATCTTTACAAATTGTGCTGGCATACTTTTCAGGTAGTGCTTGGTATAAACGATTTGATGATCTCATTAAAGAGATCATTATAGCAATGCTGAATTGAAGATATTTCTAATAAGATAGTGGCTCTCTCTAAAAGAATTTTTGCGTGCATCAATTGAATTAAGGATATCATGAATTCAATGGAAGAGAGAAATAATTCAATTATTGCGTACATTAATTGAATTGATGTGCACTACAATTCAATTGAATGGAGCAATACATGTAATTCAATTATTGAGGACATTCATTGAATTATTGCTCTCTTCAATTGAATTGTAGCACACATTAATTCAATTCTTGATATCATCAATTCATTTTGAGAGAGCAACAATTTAATTATAGCACTTATCAGTTCAGCAGAATAACTGGTGCTATCAACAATTCAAATAATGTGCACAATAATTCAGAACTGAAGATATCATTAATTATTTGAAGAGATCTTTAATTCAATTGATAATACATGTACAATGTATCTTCAAATTACTAAAGATATCTTCAATTATTGGAGTTTGTGTTAATTTGGCACTACATACTTGTGTACATAAATTAGCACTTTGACTGTATTTCACCTCCCCAAAAATGTATTAAAGCTCACTGGCCACATTACACATGTACAATGTATCAATAAATTTACTGATAACATGTAAAAGGGGGAAATCTTTCAAGTATAAAGCTGGTGGTAGGTGAATATTTGAAAGATAAGATAGAGAGATAATTAGAAAGATTAGATAGATAGAGAGAGAGATAAATAGATAGAAAGATAGATAGATAGAGAGATAAATAGATAGAAAGATTAGTAGATAGAGAGAGATAATTAGATAAATAGATAGAAAGATTAGATGACTTCCTTTCACAGACAACAACAGAAAACAGGGAATTTTTTTTTATTTGTTATCACAGACTAATATTGTCATATTTTAGTTTCTCATATCAGAGACACAAGATAACAGGTTAAGTCTCATATTATAGCCCAGCCGACAGCACTCTGATTTGAAGTCTCATATTATAGCCCAGCCGACAGCACTCCGATTTGAATTTTGTATACCATTTCAAAAATCAAAAATATCAAGTTCAAACCTTCTAAATCCTAGCTGTCAACAAATCATTTGGAACATATTTTTATAAAATATATCACTTGAAAGTAAAATGAAGGTGAACTTTCAATTATAAATGATACATGACCCAAAATCGATATTTCAGTCAATTGATGTTTACAATTTGCCTAATTTTTGCTAATTATAACACATTTATTAATCGTCAAATAATTTCAAAACTTTTTATGTTCAATTCCAATTTATAATAGGAATGATATAAACTTAATTTAGTTTAAATTCATTAAACTAATAAATAGAAATTAAGAATTTATAGGTGGGATTGCCACATATTTTTTAAGGTTAACATGCCGCCGAATGAGTTGACATATCTCAGTCTGTTATATATCTCCCTGCTCTTATGCATGGGTTCGCATACCTACATCATGAACATCACAAAATCTGTTAAGCAGAAATTTTAAAAAGTACTTTGTGGTTTATCACATCCAATATACAATGTGTACTGCATCATATACTTTCTCCATCATCAAAAAATCTTTTGCCGTTCCTGAAAAAAAAAAATACCAAACGTTTAAAGACATCCTGAGGCACAGTCTGAATCCATTGGCTTCATTGTTTTTCTGGCCTTGTACTGTATACATATTCCAATTACTAAAACTATATATACGTGTCTATTCTAATACTAGTATCAATCAAAGTTATATCAATATTTTCAACTTACTTTACATACAGTTTAAGCCTAGTTTTGAGTTTTATAAACCATTTGAATGTTGGGGGATCATAAAAAAAATACATTGCAATGAAAAGAATTAAAGAAGTTAAGCGATAAAATACACGATAAATTCCACTACCTGTAATCCCACTCGCTGATGCCCCACCCCTTCTGTTCATTCACCTCGTAGTCACAGAAACGTTCAAATATCCTGGCATCCTTCCCCTCGCCAATGAAAAACCGGGCCATGTCCACAACAGTGCACCTCATATTGTACATTTTTCCACCTGAAGAAAAAAGAATTGTACATGATCTGCTGGTACAGCTGTATATACACTACACCTAGTGACACCTAGTGAGATGCAGGGAATGTCTGCTGTCTGCAAGGCAGTGTTCAATAGCATAAATTAACTTGCTGGTCCACTAGACAAGTAACCATGCAGAGTTACTGGTCCTGTACGGGATTTGTCTATCCTTCTGGTGACGCAAGATAAAATGTAACATATTACTTAATTTTTACAATTAAAAGGTATAGAAATGCGAGTTTTGAAGATTGATTTCGATTTATTCAGAAATATTGGACAGTAGTAAATTACCATCCTCATTGCTTTCTCTAAAGTTTTTACAGGATCAATAACACAGAATATATATAAAATTTTAATTTAAAGTAATTTAATGCATGATTAACACAATCCAGGATTAAAAAATTAATCCTTGGTGGGGGGAGGGGACACTCTTCTGAAGTATATTCTGGTCTGGACTGTTTATACAAATTAAGTCAGTATACATCTTCTTTGATTAAGATGCGAATTTCAATAAAAGAGCAAATATTTTTTTAATACCAGCAGAAAATTTGGCAATGAATTCTTTTGGAGGAATTCCATCTTCTCCATGCTCATGGAGTTCAAAAGATGTCCATGTGACTGTGTCCAGTTCACCGTCAGGGTGAAAAACATACCCCATTACTAACCTGCAAATTAATCATACACTGTGTGACAATCCTCGTCTCTAGTTAAGGCAAAATGTCATTAACTGGCTCAAACATAGTTTACAGCAGATTGTTTAGGTAGAGATGTTTCAGCACTTATACTCAATCTTTAACAAAAAACATTTTGTATATTTCAAGAGCCTTTTCGATTACAGGTTAAGGAGGTATGCTACACCAGAGAAATTTGATGTAGATGAAAAGTGGAGGATATGTACAGCAATATTTTGAAATTGAAAATTTTCAAATTTACTTTATTCAGTCAAAAAATGCAGTTTTAGCTGAAAGCAATCGGAGAGAAATTTAAAACCCCTGCTGGACTCAAACACGAGATTTATAGTTCAGCAGTTGATGTGATAACCTACTGAGCTACTGAGCTAGGTGAGAATATTTCAAATGAATAGACAAACATTGCTGATATTGATTTTCATCCATGATTTAAAAGGAAGTCAGCCATTATGAAAAAATGGTCATAATGGCTGACTTCCTTTAAAAACAAGGATGAAAAACTCAATATCAGCAATATTCGACTTTTCCTTTTCACTTTAAATACCTAGCTGAGTAGCTCAGCAGGTTAGCATACCGCCTGCTGAACTGTAGGTCGCAGGTTCGAGTCCAACAGGGGTTTTAAAAAATTTTCCGATTACCTTCTACTAAATCTGTATTTCTTGACAAAATAAAGTAAATTTGAAAATTTTCAACTTCAATATATTGTTATAAATATCCTCCACTTTTCATCTACATCAAATTTCTCCGGTGTAGCATGCCTCGTTAATTGGATAGTGTATTATCTTTTACCTTGACAACGACCTTGGCATGGATATAACCCCAAGACATATGGCAGTCTTGTCTTCTAAGGTACAATACTGTATTGCATAGCGGTGTAAATCTGTCCAGTCACGGATGTTGCCTGCCAACAGAAACATATATGTGTACTGCCTTACCTTACATGTATATTGAAAACACTGTAGAATGACTAAGCATTCTCAAATTAAAGGGCTCCACAAAGCAGGGAATATCTTTGCATATCATAAGACAGCATTTCTGAAAGTACTATTGAAATCAGAAACACTGGGAATTTTTGAATTTCCATTCAATACATGTGAATTTGATATTCATACTTGAAAACCAGCTGACGACATGATCTTGTTGTAAGAAAGTATCCTTGCATGTATGTGTTCGAAATCAAACACATATACATTTCTAAACAAATAGTTTGTTTACATTAAGGAAATTAAACTTCCAGTAACCTTGAGCTTTTACACCCCTTATTGTAAACCATAATATATTCGAATCTTTATGCAAGGTTTAATTATTCATGAAAATTGAGTAAAAAATGTAACCTAAATCTTGTACACAGAATTTAGCATTACTCTTTCAGCAACCTTGGTCATTGAAATACACATGCACTAAGATAGCAAAGTACCTGTACTCTTTCTGTAAGTCTGATAAAATTTGATGAAAAATGAAGCCTATATCATGTACACAAGAAAGTTTGGAATTTCAATTCCAGTGACCTTTCATTTGTAACTTTGAAAACCAATGGGCACCAAAGACTTTATACAAGGTATCATTCCAGCAACTTTAAAGTCTGACAAAATTGGGATGAACTGGGATTAAATAAATTTAAATGAACTGGGATTAATGAAATTTAAATGAACTGGGATTAATAAAATTTTGAAGAACTGGGATTAATGAAATTTAAATGAACTGGGATTAATGAAATTTAACTAAACTGGGATTAATGAAATTTAAATGAACTGGGATTAATGAAATTTAGATGAACTGGGATTAATGAAATTTGAATAAACTGGGATCAATAATAGCATGAGGCTCATCCAACATGCATGTATTTAAACACATGTATTTACACATGAACTTCTACAAGAGAGAATGATTACAATCACGGGTCAGGGCCATGACATACCATCCTTTGAGCTGAGTATAAGCCTCTATTATCTCTCCATTATAAAGTTATGACTCAAACAAAAGTAGGGGAAATGAGAGTAAAACAAGTTTGGCCTAAATCTTTTACCAACACAAATTCTCTCAAGTGACCTTGACTTTTCATTTGTATCCTTGGAAACCAATATCAATATAAAAATCTTTCTACAAGGTACTATTCCAGCAAGTTTGACAAGCTCTGGGTGAGCATTGTCACAGAAGTCGTGTACACATTCAGAAGACTAAAGACAGAAATCGTGTACACATTCAGAAGACTAAAGACAGAAATCGTGTATACATTCAGAAGACTAAAGACAGAAATCGTGTACACATTCAGAAGACTAAAGACAGAGATCGTGTACACATTCAGAAGACTGAAGAACAAACACACAAACTTACAGGCAACTTTACTACATCCCTCCACAAATCTGCTACAAGGGAACAAATAACAGTTACCATGGTAACATAAGACAGAAAAAAGACAGAAGAAAAATACAAAGAAGTTTATACAAAGAAGTTTTAACAAAGAAGTATTCAGAATAAGGGCTAGATTTGCTCCCTAGAATTAACATTGATCAATGCTTTTCCTTCCAAATTATGTGTATTTTGTGCACAAAATCTGATGGAACAAAGCTGCTAATCCTTATTTGACCAAATCTACATTGATTTAGAATTCCCAAATCATAAAGGTGATCATTTTCCATCATTATTGGTATAATTCTATTCTTCACAACATTCAATGCAGGCTTAGACAAGACATATTTGTGACAGAGATTCCTCTCTCTGTTACAGTGTTAAACACAGAAGTAAAAAAAAAAACCCATTCACAACAATTAGTGCTTCACTAAAAATTTTAGAGACATTGTGTCACTTCTGATGCCACATGCTTTACATGACCACAAATGTCAGAAACAAATCATATGAAGTTATATTTGATATACATATTCATTTAATAGGAAGAAAATAAAGACTTGGTCTTTCTTTAAAACTCTGGGTTTCACTACAGGAAACACAGGCTGCTACATGTATTTGATATATCCAAATCTTTGCTTCTGAATCAATACATGTGTGTATGACTGAATCCTACTTCAATAATTACATTTAATATACATACACATGTTCAGATACACAGCATCTTATTAAGGTCTATTTATTCTAAAGATAGCTGCAATACATACAATCTCACATATTCTACAAATACCACTCACCATAGGAGTGGTCTCTGACCCCCGAAACATTCAGTTTGACGTCAGCATGTCCGCTAATTTTAACTGTCCCAGTAATGTCACCAAACTGTTCGTAATGGGTCTGATGAACCCTGATTAAAGATAATAAGAATCATTGTTCATAATGGGTCTATTGAACCCTAACTGAAAATAAACAACACTGTTCATAATGGTTCTAGTGAACCCTGATTAAATTTCAGCTTTCCAACTCAAAGCATGATGAAAAAAGTGCGGAAAGCCAAGCAGGACAGACTGACTCAACAGATGGACAGACAGACGAAGTGGAAACCTATAATCCCCTTTGGTTTCATTATTACGGAACTATAAAGACACATTGATCATAGTGGGTCTGGTAAGCCCTGATTAAAGTAAGGCACACCATTCACTCATTTTATGTAACTAATAATTATTATTATTCTTTATTGCTGAAGACATACGTCTTATGGCATACATGTTTACAAAAATAATAAACAAGTTAACAATTGTATAGTATGGCATGGCATGACATTATATGGTATGTTACATAATACTGATGTGAATTTATAGACAGAGAATGCTACATAAGTAAATCATTACGTAAATTAAAGGCACAGTAAAGATATTTCCCCAAATTACACAACTCTTTGAAATTTTTTACACTTAATAATTGTATAAGTTTAAAAACAGATGGGTTTTTCCAATAATACTTCTTGATATATTTCCTGCGTAATTCAATAAAGCAAGGGCATTTTAAAATGAAATGAAACTCATCCTCAATATCTAAATTACAAAGTTTACAATAGCGGTTATTTCTTGCTACATTAAAATGACGTCCACTCTCAATGGCAAGATTATGCGAAGACATTCTAATTCTACTAATATGTTTTTTATAAACATGTGGTATAGCCTTCATCAAGTAAAATTGCAATGAAAAATAGTCATAAATGTACATATAAATTTTACATCTTGGTGAGGAGTTGATTTGTTCAACAATACTCTGCACAAAAATATCAGAAATTCTTTGCTTAATTATTGGGAAATAAGTATTACAATATACGCCATTATATTCTTGATTACACCAAATATGACCCAAACCTATATCAAATAGTTTGTTTTTTATATGGATAGATATATATAATATATATTATATAATAGAGTTCAAATCTTGAGAGCTATAGACAGAGGGTAAATATTTGGATGGTACATGTGTCATCAAATTTTATATATTCAATAGATTTCAGATTAAGTACTAATAGAGTTCAAATCTTGAGAGCTATAGACAGAGGATAAATATTTGGATGGTACATGTGTCATCAAATTTTATATATTCAATAGATTTCAGATTAAGTACTGTGTAGTATAAACAAATGGTTATTCGAAGTTTCTGGTGCTAACTGGAGGATGACCCATCCCCCTCTCCCCCAATGGAACAGCAGTCTATAGAAGAATACATGTATGTACATTTACCTTTGTTTTGATATTTCTACAAATTGTGATGATATAATAATAATTTCCTCATGAATGCGCTGCAGTCGTGAACAATGCCTGTATGAATCTTGATAAATATAGTACGTCTCTTTTATACAGCTGGCAACTCCAACAGAAATGAAAGTAGAATGTTAATATAAGAAATAAATTTTAGTTTTTGAAAATACACGAAGGTCTGAATTGCGACACTTCATGCCGGCATACTTTTCATGAAGTGTTAACTTCCTTCATAAAGTATGCCAGCGTGAAGAGCGTTGCAGTTCACACACTCATTTATTTTCAAAAATGAAATTTATTTCTAATTGATAATGCACTCCAGGACCTGTCTCCTCTTTACAGTTAGTAGACAACTTACTCTGTCCACTGACACAATACATGTGACTGAGCTAAGAGAACTAGTAAACCTTTTATCGCCAATGTAATCTTTGAATTGCTAGCTGACACATAGGCTCTCTGGTTTTATATTTGGCCATCCTTAAAAAATTCTAATTTTTGCCATAATGCAACTAATTATTTTTAATATGAGTAGGTAGGTAGGTAGGTAGGTAATTTTTTTTGTTTGGTAAGACATACAATTAAATGAAGGTAATTACATGTATATAGTGTATCATATCTCAACTCCCATCTGGCAATATTGATTTCACTCATGGTCATTAAGATGCTTTCACTGATTTATAGAAAGATAAGCGTCTACATGTATATAACCGAGACATGCAAAAGAATATTGATTGGATGAAAATGGATAAAAAAAATTTAAAAAGTGGCAAATTGAGTCGGATAGTTTTGGGTGAATCTGCTGCATTCCAAAAAACAAACAAAAATTAAAAAAACAATTTTTAAGGAGGAATACTACACCAGAGAAAATGGAAAACTTTCAGATTCACTTTATTTAGTCAAAAAGTGAAGTTTTAGTAGAAATCAATCTGCATAAATTCAAAACTCCTGCTGGACTCGAAGCAGCGATCTACATTTCAGCAGTTGACATGCTAACCTAATGAGCTACTCAGCTAGGAAATGATGTTTGAAATGAAGAGACAAATATTGCTGATATTCATATTTTCATCCAGTCAGTCATTGTGACAATGTGGTATACCTCCTTAACAATAACCTAGATTAATAACTCTGTTGAATTACCATAAGTTCCCTCCCCTTGTTTTCACATTTTACTCTGCTTTCTTATAATTATCTACTATCAATTTCACTCCCTGCTACATGTACACAATGTACATACATACATGTATATTAGAAAATTTTAAGGCTATTAAACCATTCATTCTAACCTTTGGAGGTCATCAAAATATGACCTTGACCAAGTCTCTCTACATATAGCATCAGCCATTGTGACAGGATTCATGTCTGTATCAAAATCAAAATACGGAGTAAAGGCTGTCCATAAAAGGTCAAAGGTCACATCCACTTCTTCTCCCGTCTTGGTGATTCTGAAAATACAAGAAAAAGTTAATAAAATTTGACCGATGTATTGTATTGTCTCACTCAATTACGGACGAGACATCACAAGTCTTAGACATGTTTAGAAAATTTTACGTTGTTATAAGGGCACTTGGCCTGGATATCAATAATTTCTTCATATGTCAGATATGGAAAAATGAACCCATCATATACATGTACGTGTATACAGCATGTCATATGGATAGAGATATATGTGCATGAAGTTACATTCTTGTTCTGTTAATTGTATAAACTGCATGGAACACAGTGACCGTCTCATTCACCTCTATCTGTATCTATGACGTTTAAAGATTTCAGACTTCCTCAATTTGTGTTGAACACAAACACCTCTCTGATTACCACCAAAAAAAATGCTTTATGTGGAATATCTAAAGTCAAGAAAGGAAGAAAGCATATTGTTGGAACCTTCAGTCCATTATACATACACCATTTTCCCTGAGAAGGTAAGCTGCCATTCTTCCATTGCCTTTAGTGGAGTCATTTTCAGGCCTCCAGCAGCGTAAGATTTGGGATCTGTTCCCTTCAGGTTGGTGCTGTCCGACATAAAGGTACCTTGCAGGATTCCAAGACCTGGTGTCTAATAATATAAATAACCTAAATTACTGTCACTATATGGAATTCAATTGGGGCAGTGGGAAATCTGTCTAATAGTGCCTATGTAAGTCCTCTCCATCATAATCTTAGTCAATCACCATCCCTTTTCTTTAATGTCTCTTTAAGGAAGTATACTACATTGTCATAATGGCTGACGTCCTTTTAAAATATGAATTGAAATATAAATATCAGGAATATATGTCTTCCTTTCAAATACATCTCAGTATCTCAGTAGGTGAGCATGTCGACTGCTGAACAAGTTTGAATCCAGCAGAAGTTTTTAAAAAAAAAATTAAGATTGCTTTCTACTAAATCTACAATTTCTGACTAAATAAATTTTGAAAGTTTTCAAGTTTAAAATATTGTTGTATGCAACCTCCACTTTTCATCCACATCAAAATTCTTTGATTGATTTGAACATATTTTATTGTATAGATTATATACAAGGGGATTGGTTACAAGTTCTAGCAACTTAGAACCTCTCTGGTGTAATATTCCTCCTTAGATAGAAAGCTTCTAAGTCTTTTTTTTTTTAATATTAAAAAGAATTTCATTGTTTTCGGCCCAATGGAAGCACTCTGAATGGGGGCGGAACATACAGGTATTTTCTAACATTGATTGATTTACTAAATGAATTGTAACAGGATTACCCTGAGATAAAGCAATGTCTGGACCACATTGTCTTGTCTCCTGGCCGTGGCAGTGACCAGAAAATAACCATCTTTGTTTCCTCCATTAAAATATACAGCATCCACTGCCTGAAAATGACGAAATTTCTGTTTTATAAAACAATATGTTTACTAAAGTACTTTAAAACTATACATGAATATGTACTATAACAGGAAGGGAGAAAATGCAACGGACCAGACTGGGATTCGAACCCAGTGCTCTACCAACTTATCTAACTGGACACTGGCAATCGAACCCAGCTGACCACTACATTTCTCCCTCTTTAAATGTCTTCACACAGGAAGACATCAACCCAGATTCTTTTTGCACCTGGCAGGACTTTCACCTTCAAATCCAGGGGTGGTTCATGGCACCAAATGTAACAGGAAGGCAGAAAAAGCTATAAACTAGACTAAGATTTGAATCCGGCCCACTGAATCTCTAGTCAGGTGCTCTACAAACTGATCTAGCTGGCCACCAGCAATTGAACCCTTCTGACCTCTTCATTACATGTACATACTAATGTACAACATCCAGTCCTTTAATACAATGTGTGTACTGAAGTATCACATGACTGCACAGGTGAATGGTACATGCTTGTACAACTTCTGTGTCCAAAGCAGATGATAGGTGAGCAGTTTAGATATCGACAGATATGGGTCATTCAACTAATTATAAAAAGACCGCCACCCACTCCCCCCACCCCACCCCCACCCCGGCCCCCCAAAAAAACAACCAACAAATAAAAAACATCAAAGAAACACACTGTCACACACAAATAAATGAATAAACAAATCGAAAACAACATTATCATGGATAAAGCAAAACAAATTTTCAAAAAATCATCCAAAAAAAAAACAAAGAAAAGGAAAAGCCCCCCCCCCCCCCCCCCCCAACAAAAACAACCCACCAATACCATGGCGGATTCCTGAGAACCTTTACCTTTGGGTGTTCATCAATGCTTGGAAGATCTTGAACTTGATCCATTTCTTCAGGCGAGCTTCTAGACCGCACCCCATACCCAGCATTCTGGCCCGACGTTGCCTTCAGTTTCTTGTTTTTTCGCTGTCTCAGCCATAAAATCAACCTGAAGAAGCAGTATTTTATCGTGTATCGCGCACTGGGCTGTTTATATACGCCTGCGAGTGGCTTTGGTTCTGGTGCAAAATACAATTTCACAAGATACAGTAAGCCAACAGTAGTTAAAGCGTATGCAATCATTTTGTTTCCAAACTGAAATTGAAAGTAGGGTACAAGGGTAAAGGTCATTTCTGCAGACAAAGAAAGATAACTCTAACATTACTGAAACTCCCAAAAAATCTTTACTGATATTACAGCTATGTTTACAAATGGGAAAAAATGAATATCCATGAATCAAGTATAAATAAGATGTCATATTTCAATGCAATTTTTTTCCTTATATTTTTGTCATACATTTAAAGAAGAAAATTGGCCCCAACCTACGAAATCGGCGTTCTGAGACCGTCAATGATCCTCATCTTCTCTTTCACTGTAGAATGCCATGATTAACATGTTCCATTTTAAAAATAAACTTGCATCATGTAGAAGTGTACTTTCTAATGCAATTTTTCATATTGTCATTAATGGCATCAGTAAAAACTCTGCAAAATTTAATAATGACCCTAGTACATTTTGTTGTAACCCCCACCCCCACCCCCTCACCCCGGCGAATCTAAACGCAGAAGGAGGAGGAGCAATCTATGTGAGCGGATCTAACATCTAATTTTAATTAGATTGGAGGAGGAGGGGACAGACATCGAGTCCCTTGCTTATTCATAATGTTACTTATCAAAAATTAAGTTTCAGAATATTTTTAAAAGTGAAGCAAAAAAGGATACCAAAATTTCGCAACCTCGGGTTTTTGACTCAAGGATGGGTCCAAATTAGTCATATCGAGTTAAATGTCTATAATAAACATGATAAACTCTCTCTCTCTCTCTCTCTCTCTCTCTCTCTCTCTCTCTCTCTCTCTCTCTCTCTTCAATGTAAATAAAAAAATATTAGTGATGGAATAAATGCAACCATTTTCATTTAAAAAGGGGTTGCCATTATTTTGCACCTTTCATATAGGCCTATTTCCAAAACCACTTCATACTAAACACAAATTGTTTTTGTTTTAAACATATTTTATTGATTAAATCAAAAGGATTGGGAACAAGTTCTAACAACTTACTAGTCTCTCTCCTTAAAAGGGACAGCACAAGTTGTGTGTAGTATGAAGGCGGTTAAATGGAGAAGGTACAAAATAATTACACCCCCTTTTTTTATTATACGTTCGTTTGGTGTGTTTAGTAGAACGAGTGATTAAATATATATTATATATACGCCATATACCTTATATTTGTCAGCAAGTGCTTTTTTTTCTTCCTTTCTAAATTGAAACTTGCGATTGATTATTGATGGATTTAATTTCATCTTAGAGTGAGTTCCAATCCTTAATGCCATTGTAATAAAAGGCATATCACTAAATTTTTTCAACTCTGGGGGAAAAAAATCTAGTTTGATATATCTATTTGTTCTTGTGGCATTTTGTGAAAATTTTTCTAAAAGATAAGAAGAACATTCATAGTAAACAAAATATTAAAAAACATGATTGAGACGAAGTTGAAAACTCATGTTCCAACTTTTTCAGAATAACCCAATTCCTATTACCTTTACGTTACACTGCGCGTACATCAATTAAAAGTTTGTAAGTACATTGTAATTGGGAATTCACACATTTCTTGTACACATTAAAAAGATGTATCGATTGCGGGTCCAAACATCAGGTACCTGTGCATTTTACTTGTTCAAGACATTACGAATTTCTCCTCACAGGATGATGACTGTACAGGTTAACAGGTTACCTCACTACGTGAAAGGAAATGTTTCAGAGGTTTCAGCTGCTCGTGTAGTAAAATGGATGAAGAGTGATGATATTTTGTTTTCCATGTAGTGCAACCATGCAAAATGCCAGAAAATATATGTTTGATAAGATAAACGAATTCTGTGTAAACTCAGATTTTCTAAATGCAAGTCAAAAAAATTGATTTGGTTACTTAGTGTTTAGAGGATATCGATATCTACATATCTGTGTGTGGGCTGGTATCAAAATTGCCTCGGTGGGGTGCGTATCATTTTGTACACATCGTCCTATAGTGTATCCAGCAGTTACCTTACACAGTCCAAGAAACGTGTGACACGTGACAGGAGCCACCAGAGAGAGAGAGAGAGAGAGAGAGAGTCACACTTACACTTGTGCGGCAAGCCATTTGTGTCGCTCCTTGATTGGCGCCTTCTGCTTTCAACAGCTGTTTAAGATGTTTTTATTCCCCTTGGAGTGTTTATTTACGTGTGTACATAATTCTGAACACTTTTCTATAGTGTTTCTTTTGTTTTAAGTACTATTAATTTACTTTGTTAACATGCCATTAGTGGACCTATCTGATGGAACTCATATGATAAATAAACAAATAAAAAACGAAGAAAAATAAATAAATAGATAAATCATTTTTCACTTCTACAGGTATTCACATGTACAGATATGTTCACAGAAAACAGTATTACTGACAATGAGCCAATACAATTCCTTACCATAAACACTTAAGAATTGAATACATACATTACTTGTAGGAAGGGTCACACAGCTAGGAGAGAATTAGTCTGAGAGAGAGAGAGAGAGAGAGAGAGAGAGAGAGAGAGAGAGAGAGAGAGAGAGAGAGGTTTATACTATTTCCTTTCTGATAATCATTAAGTACGTAGAAGAAACTGCACCCCTTCCACCCCCACCTCCGCCGTGTCAATGGAAACAAACCTCAAACCATGTACGGTTAAAGGCATAATTGAAAATAATTAAAATTACATGCATGTGTTTCGATAGTTATAAATGCTAATGAATTGAAAGCTAACCATTTGTTAATCTCTCTCTCTCTCTCTCTCTCTCTCTCTCTCTCTCTCTCTCTCTCTCAGATCAACACTTTCTGAAGAAAGGGTTTAGAGAACCATCCCTGTTTATGAAAAGCAGAAGTAACCCCTGTACACTTAAATTCGATGTCTATTTTATCTATTCCAAGGATCTGTTTTGTTAGGTAAACTTGTATATACAAAAATTAACAATGCAAGTTGTTTGAATACAGTAAGCGCAACATTTCGCCTCTTCGTTGATGGCGAGTAATAAACGTAAGTGAAATTGATCTCGTAATGTCAGTAGGTCACACTCATCCCATAGACGCAGGTAATGTCTGAGGCTTGAAGTTTGTGGAATTTAAAAGATTACATAAACTCTCGTACTACCGTATACGTTGTCAGGCCCCTTTAAGTGTAAAAGATAAATAAATATTTAGGAACAGTTTGTAGTCCAATAAAATGGGTGCTTAAGCAGCATCTGAGCCAATATAACGTTATTTCCAACGTTTTATCTTCAACATTCCATCACTGCGCTCGTTTTTCTCTATCCCGTTTAATTTTCTATATTTCTATTCAAAATACGACCAAGCTTTGAACACCTTTTTCAAAGAACAGTTCACGGTAAACTAATTCATATTATGTATTATGGTAATAAAACATATCTACTGATATTCACATTCTACTACAGAGAAAGTACACGTGAACGGATGTAGTAACAGTACAGAAATTGAATTAGATTTCAATTAAGTCCATGAAGATCACACTTTCTCCATTCTCTCCTTTTAAATTCTAAAAAAATACTCCATTCTCTCCTCTCGAATTCGCACCTACTCCATTCTGTCCTCTCGAATTCATATGTATTCCATTCTCTCCTCTCGAATTCGCACCTAATCTGGCAATATCTTTTCTCGATTCGCACCTACTCCATTCTCTCCTCTCGAATTCGCACCTACACCATTCTCTCGAATTCGCACCTACTCCATTCTCCCCTTTGGAATTCATACCTACTCCTTCCTCTAGAATTCGCACCTACTCCTTCCTCTAGAATTTCGCACCTACTCCTTTCTCTAGAATTCGCACCTACTCCTTTCTCTAGAATTTCGCACCTACTCCATTCTCTCCGCTTAAATTGAAAGAAGTTGAAACTCACATGATGTGATTCTAATTTTAAAATCATAACTATCGAACGTCATCGATTATTTAGATATGATAAAAATGACACACAGATAATATCATATATTTGTGTGTGTTTGTATAGATGATTTGTGAATTTTTAGTTGGCATCTTCTGACAGAGTCCAGTGAAGACTGATTTTTGATAACTTTCTTGACGCCACTACACGTTTTTCTCATTAAATTCTTGGTCAGTGGAGATATTCCCGCTCATTCATTATAGAAGAAGAGAAACTGATCTTGGTACGTGAACCTTTTGAGCTATGTCCCAGTCATTGCGGTTTGAGGAAGAAAGAAAAGATGGTGTTTTTAATTGTTGTCTTTCTTACATGGAAATTCATTAATGGTGAAGTGGTAATTTGGGCTCCGACATCCGCCAATTCGATCAATTGATAGACCCGTGCAGTTTTGCCAACCGCGTGAACAAAAATATGTCTTAATGTAACCACCAGATATATATCGCACGCGCACTTGTTTTCGGAATATGTACAGGAAAATATAGAATACCGTTAACTTTGCTTTCGCCTGGCCATTATTTTCCAATCTGTTTTTACAGTCTTTCTGGATAAAGGTAGGTTCAGGTTTCTAAACATTTAGAAAGATAATACCAATTGACTCTTAACTCCTCGTATCATTAACCAGAGGAGTGTGTAACTATTTTGATTTCTTTATACATGTAGGTACTCAGATACAAGTATATGTTGAAAAAAAAAAAGAACAGTACAACATTTAATTTAATACACTGTACAAGTTTCTATATATATGAGAAAATTATGGGTTTTTTTTATTTCAAACACGCGTTGAATTACATGTATATTACATTTTCATTAAATAGTAAATATTGGAGAAAGTAGGGAAAAGGATGCCTGTAAATATAGCCCCCCCTCTCTCTCTCTCTCTCTCTCTCTCTCTCTCTCTCTCTCTCTCCGATGAATTAGTCATTTATACCCTTTGAAACGTGTGTGAATGTCCGTCTCTCGTCCTTCATTAAATACAAATATAGTATTCCATTAGTATTTTGCTTCTGTTTTATTTGATTATATACAAGCTATGCAACTCTTTTTATTAAAGAATGGATGATTTTGAAACGAAAAAAGCTCTACAATTATAATAATATCGTAAGCCGAGGGTTTTCGCTCCACTGTATCTGTAGAAGACAGGAGCGGATCGTAAACTCTTGGCTTGCGAAGTTGGTATAATGGTTAGAAGACCTATTTTATGGTATGTTACATGATAAAAATGCAACAGCAAAAATTGATTTCGGTCTTTTACCCTGGCCAGATGT
Source organism: Ostrea edulis (assembly GCF_947568905.1). NCBI lineage: Eukaryota > Metazoa > Mollusca > Bivalvia > Ostreida > Ostreidae > Ostrea > Ostrea edulis. Next base: position 65,931,235 of record NC_079166.1, on the reverse strand, counting down.
ATCTACATCATTTGAAATAACCGGAAGCGGAAACCATTAGCGTACACACGGCTGTCATCCACAGCATTGAATCAAATTCAATTTGGAATCCTCCAACCCAACCTTTGGGCTGCAAATGCTTTTCAAGTTTGAACTGAAAATGGTTTTTCCATTGTCGACCAATACATTTTTATATATTTCACCGTTGAAATCTCCACGGCTTTTCATCCATATTTTCCCCAAGAAAAGCAGCTCCAATCATGATGTAAACAAACTTAAATCTACATTGATATTTGAAGACGTATAATAATTTGATAAATCATACCCTCATGGCTCTTGAGAAGAACAGTTTTAAAGAAATATTTTAGATATTCTTAGTTATTTTAACCGTTAACCCTATACTTGTGCATGTAGTTTCCCCCTGGTGTCCACGAACTTGAATTTACGCTGAATGAAAATTTCGCGTAATAATCTAGCAGACCGAATCATTGAGAAGATTTTAGAAGAATTACCGCGTGTATTCCTATGTAATAACTTGAACCTCTCGTATATCCCCACAATGACCCTGGGTGTCACGAGATAAACACATTTGAATCCGTATACTAAATAAAGAATTCGACTATTCGTACCATTGTGATATTCTGAATTCAGAAAGTTTTCTAAGAATTTTCCAATACATTGCTATCCATGGACCTTCATGTGGTCCCGAACAGGTACCAGAAGTCATGCTGTGGACAAAGTTGAATATTTATATTTCATTGTTTCCGCCTATAGATCTGTACAAATTCTGATGCATGGTAGCCAATTTTATCGTGAATGCATTGCAGTTGTAAACATTACGTGTATGGATACAAATAAATATAGCACGTCTGTTGGAAATTTCAAAGTAATTCAAAGTAGAATGTAAATATATAAAATAAACATCATTTTTTGAAAATACATGAGAGCATGAACTGCGATGCTTCAAGCCGACATCAGGGGCGGATCCAGGAATTGTGGTTAGTTAAGGCCGTTAGTTAAGGCCCCTAGTGGGTCCAGGGCGAAGCCCTGGTGGGGGCGGCCCAGAGGGACAAAGCCCCCGAAAGCTCCTGGATTTTACAGATTTGATAGGGTTTGAAATATGTCTCCTAAGTAGTAATATTTACTATTTTCTGCCATTTTTAATAAGGTAAAATCAATAAAATGACGCAAATTTGAAGGGTTTTTTTTTTTGGGGGGGGGAGGGATGTAAGTTCTGCCAATAAAAATCCTTCAATAAATCAAAAGTTTTTGTCCTTTATTTCTCCGAGGGTGGAAGAAATTATTGCTTCTTTTATCGTTCACATTTTTCTAAACAAATGACCACGATTTACCTTAATTTTGAAAATTTTAGGGGTGGGGGCGGTTGCGCCTCCCTTAAAACCGCCACTGGATATACTTCATGAAGAGCTTCATAAAAAGTGTGCTGTTGTGAAGTGTTAAAGTTCATACCCTCATGTAATTTTAAAAATGAAGTTTATTTCTTAAATATACACTGCTTGAAGATGTCTACGTATTACTTTGACATGTATAGTACTTTTATTGATCTTGAGAAGATTCTCAATGAATTTATAAAAAAATTCTGGCTAGGTAAAATTGAAACCTATTGTGGTCCCGTCTAGGTCCGGGGTGGGGGTGGGAGTACATTCATTTGAACGGCCTTGAACTCCTCTTGTACCCCGTCCTAGCCCCATTTTTTAGAGCAATATGAAGAGTTTACAACAGACAAAACGTTATCAGAACAGCTCACGTGAGCATGCATGTTGAGTAAAAACAACAAAGTCCAGTAGAATGAAACTCATTTAAACACCAATGTAAGATATGGACTGTAGCTCTCTCGACAAAACTCGGGATCGACAGAAAGCCACATTTCTGTCACTATAAGCTACAGTTCTGTCACTATAAGCCGCAATTATGTCACTATAAGCCACATTCCTGTCACTATAAGCTACAGTTCTGTCACTATAAGCTACAGTTCTGTCACTATAAGCCACAGTTCTGTCACTATAAGCTACAGTTCTGTCAATATAAGCCACAGTTCTGTCACTATAAGTTACAGTTCTATCACTATAAGCTACAGCTCTGTCACTACATCAGCACGATCATGCGTGACGTTTTACAAAAACACTTGAGCCTAAACATGCATGTTCTTTACGGCATATCATTTAGTGATGTTTAGAGAAAATATTTCAAGTACTATTTGTATCATCTAAAAGCATCTAGGGAAGCCGTTCTAGTTCCAGAATTTGGGGATTGTTTTATATGAGTTTTAGCTTGCCGGGACGAATATCATGACCCTGATGTCGGCGGCGGCGTCGACGTCACACTTTAACCTTGCTTACATATGTATCTTCTGAACCAAACAGGTTCATAGGGCTTTGATATGTCACATATATAATTAATCATAATTACAATTAATTGCTTGTTAACCTGTACATGCCCCTCGAGGGTCCTTGATTGGTGAATAAACAATATATATATCCTTATGACCCTGGCTTCCATCAGATACCGATTCTTGTGACCTAGTGATGTTAGATTTGAACTTTGACATACTTTTCTAAAGCTTTAATCTTGGACATATCCTTTGAACCAAGTGGGATAGGGATTTGATGGTTTCTTTAGACGCCTCTCAACCAGCTTTTCATTTGTATCAAGACTTGTGACCTTGAGCCTTGACCTACGTTACAAAAACATCACCCTTGGTTATATCTTTTGAACCAAGGGGGAGCAGGGAAAGTAGACTCATTCATATTACTTACAATTAATAAACAGAAGAACTAATTTTACGTGCGCTCACTTCTGAAAACGGCATCACTGTATCCCCCCCCCCCCCATTATATAACATGCGCGGATACAGATTTTTTCCGGGGGTGGGGTGGGGGGGGGGGGGGGGGGTGGAGGTGTAAAGGGTCTAATTTAATCCAAAGCTCAAAATCCTACTCCTAAACCGCGCGTGTGTGTGATCCTCCAGTGCAATTATGCAATTTATCGGTTCAAAATTCATTCCCGCTGCCATTTACAACGTCGGGGCTTAATTTAGCCAAAGCCCTTCTGCCTGATAAATGCTTGTATACTAGTTTTGTTCTATCAATCTGTAATGATGAGCTACATGTATGTAGTGACAGTCCAAACTCGGCCAAAGTCAGTGACTTGAAGACAATGCAGTAGCATACAGCACCGTCAGTCAAAGTTTTGCATTGTCCAGATGTCATAAAAAGAAGTTTAATTAAAAGTGATAGGTTTATATATTGATAAGATGAATCCTAATATATATAGTTAAACAGCGAGTATAGATAAAATTGTTACGCCAAATAACGGTATAATTATGTTAAATGTTAATGAGAGAAGGATTTCAAACAAATCTTTCCTGTATACACTTCCTTGAAAAACACTTTGTACATAAATTATTTCTTTAATTAGCGCACAGTACAAATGTCAATTCTTTTTCATAAATCTTGATGATATATACTTCGCTAATTCCAGGGGAGAGGGGCTTCTTCGACACACCCTGTATAGATCTTGCACACGTCTACACGTGTATAATAAGTCGTCATGCTTAAATGCAACATGCACTTTCAAGCGTTTTTTAATTGTAGACAACAACTGCGCCCCATACCTTGCCCAATTTCTGAATTTTTTTCCGATGGCGGGAGCAGACAGCGAAGGATTGTTGATTCTTGAGGGGACTTCGGAAATAGTGGATAACACCTTTACTGATCGCGACAGCGGGGATACACCCCTTCTTTACAAAGAACCGGTAAGTAACCTCGATTCTTAGTACGAAAGAACGAGATAACAGGTGCCCGTTTGTACGCAGACCTCTATTGTCGCGATTGAACGTCATTGTAATTAAATTATGCTACATGTTTATGACCACCCACTACATTCAAGTCCTTCAAGTTTAATTTTGTTAATTTTAATTAACAAAATTCTAATTAAAAGATTGACATATCGAGATAATGATACATTGATCTGCCTTTCTTTCTTTTTTCTTTCTTTCTTTTCTTTCTTTTTTTTTTTAATAAAAGATGTAAAAAAAAAGAAGAAAGTATTACTTCGTGATTAAATCTTTAAAATTGTATACAACATGCAGTTTCAAATATTTTATAGCAAAATTTCTATTGATGTATTGATTTTTTCCGCAGCAGTTATCAACAGGGGCAGGTGAATTACGTATTTTATCATGTGTAATTCTTTCTGGCAAAATGCACGCTTAGGCATGGATATATATTGATCGTGGGTTTGATGGGTGTTTTTTTTTTTTTTTTTTTTTTTTGATAATCAAAAAACTTATATCCACCTGCCTATTTAAAAGAACAGAAACGTTTTCATTTATTTTTATTTATTTTTGGGGACTGAATATTTTTAACAAAGTTTTACTAGGCAATTTGTAAGGATTTTACCCTTTTAACCTAAACTCTACAAAAAGTTAATTAGGCATACTATTTAAGCATGTCATTTAGTGAAGTCACAAGGTAAAAAAAAAGAAGATTTCTCTCTAATAGTTTTTGATCCTTTCACCGTATCATTCCAAAGATGTTAATGTGGTTTTTAACGACACACAACAATTGTTATTGAGTAAGTACAGTGTTTGACTTGGCATTGTTAAGTCCTAAGGTAAATAATTTACAGACTGATTATGAACCAAGCTTACACAATGCGCCCTCAATTTAGGGAACGGGTTTACAGTTTACACCACAGATAATTCTTAGTGAAACAATTCTGTGTTTTTTCTCTCTTTCATTAAATGACTATAGCTAGGATACCGGAATAGGTCACAATGCCCTAAGGTGTGTCGGCAAAAACATAAAGATCTCCAGACTTATTATGTTTTTGTTGGTTTTTTTTTTTAAAAAACCCAGCCATTCGGAAGCTTATGAGATGAACACACCGATTTATCTCCCTTTGGATGCTTTTTGAGTTATTTCCCTTTCGATGTTTTTTGAGATAGAGGAAGGAATGGACAGCAGGGGGCTGTTAAATTGCAGTAGTGTACTATGAAAATAATGATATCTGTATACTTCTGAAGAGTTGAAAGAGAGAGAGAGAGAGAGAGAGAGAGAGAGAGAGAGAGAGAGAGAGAGAGAGAGAGAACCACATATAATAATTGATAAGATGCTGTAAAAGGTTTATCAAAGTTTAGATGAATCAATTAATGAGCCCAAACTTCTGTGACATTGTGTTTTTGCATATGAGTTGTTTCCCTTTGTTTAGATAAATAGGCTATACTAATGTGCAGAGTGGTAATGGATAACTTGTCTTCCTTTTAAAACACAGATGCATACATACTTACTCCCTAACTGTCTGAAACTCTGAGGGTGCTTGTGTGATGTTGCAGATATAGACCCCTCTTCCCCCCCCCCCATCTCTTGAGTAGAACCAATATTCCGATCATTAAAAGCTGGATTGACAATCATTAAAAGCTGGATTGACGATCATTAAAAGCTGGATTGACGATCAATAAAAGCTGGATTGATGGAGGCAATGTAGATAAATTGCTATGTCCATGGAGAGTATCATTAACATAACTGATAAGTAGCCTGATGATTAAGGTGGGATTTGAACCAGTGACGTGTTAATTTGTAATCTTATACCATTGTATTTTACCACTTGGGCTCAACTTTGGCAGATGTTGCAGAAGACATGATTGCTTTAAACCAACTGTCTGTGGTGGTTCTGGACTGATGAACAACACACTATTGATCTGATTGTCCTTGATCCTTAATGAAGAATTGCAAGGAAGTTGAATTGATTCCTCCGACTGCATCATACTCTCAGCATTTATAGAGCTCTGAATTCACCACAATGGTTAACCCTAGCAGAACAATATAAGGGAGAGAGAGACCGCTTCTGAAACATTTCAAGCATTGGGATATGTTTCTGCTGCTTTCCATTGGAAGTTCTTACATAAACAGCTGTAATATTACTGTAGTGTGTGATATTATTGATTGGGTATTGTATAGGCTTGACCTTAAGAGTGGACGCTGGAACTGCGATGAATAAAGCATCAGGTGGGATCCATAATCCGCCCCTGTCGATACATGTTACATCAGAATACAATGAAAATATACAAGTATTTTATCTTCTGAACATCCAGTACACTGCAGGGAGAATATGAATGAGAGAGAGGTGTGAGACACATCATAAAAATGTTATATAGATGCCTAGTAATTGATCAAGTCTAGCAGTATAGGACAGAATGGTATAACAAGGGAGCAGGTTAAAGATGATAACGATCTTTGAAGTCAGTATAGGCACTCTTGGAAATAGAATCTGCAGGCGCTGAATTTAGTTGTTCCTCACCAGGTGGAGCTATAAAACTTCCCGACCCAAGTGTGATATTTTGACAAGTTTATTCCCAGAAGTGAATTCGCTGATGGATACATAAGAATGAATGTAAGTTTGTGGTTAAATTCACAGTTTTATTCATTTGATGGCTGACCGTAGATTTTGCGATTAATGCCCTATGGCTGATTCATTAAGCATGCTTGAATAATAAGTCTAGTAGACTATTACCTTTAGATAAAGTCTAGGTGAGATTTATTCTCTCTCTCCACTCGTAGTCTGTTTTGATACGTAGTAAATTGGATAATGGAAAGAGACCTTCAACATTTCATTCACTTAAACTAGGCAATATGTATATTGTACAGAATAGAAAGACTGAGTTTTATCTGCTTAATCATCTGTCCAATACAGCCCGGTACTTTTTGTATCTGGTCGCACATACTTGATAAATAAAAATATGGCCCAACCATTTATCCCTGTGTTGTCTGAATAAAAACCATTCATGTATATAGATATAGATGTACTAAATTTTTCTGGACATGTGTTCAGATTGTGTGGTTACCTAACGAACATGCTCGGGAAAAAACAAAGCACTTTACAAAATGTTCACTTTCCATTTGTTTTATGGGGTCTACCCTCTCTGCACTGCAATTTGACGATACTTTTATAATCACTAATTACCGGCCTGATAATTATTGAACAGTTATATAACATCCCCCCTGCCAGAAAGCTGAAGAAAATCCTATCATGAGACTGTAACAGAGATGGGAGCATCTCTTAGATTGATGGCAAATCTCCTTGACAATATCCAATCTGTATTGGGAACATTGTTATTGATGATCAAGCTACCTCTCAGTTTCCTTATTTGGCTGAATATGACAAGAAGAAATTTTAGGCGCTGCCATTTAACAGTTTGGAAAGAAATGTTCGTTCTGTCACATTAGAAATGTATATTAAGGGATTAGCTTACTTTTACCACGAGCTGGTGGAGATTTTTAGTCGGGACTCCGGGATTGTTATCAGAATTATTTACTGAGAGATTTGATGGTATGCAATCAGCATAATTGCCTTCTGTTTCTGGTGAAAGGTCCTCCAGATGACATCTTATCTGGCCTGTTACCAGTAAGGTCATCAGAGAGAATGACGATGAATTGGTGGCCGAAAACCTGGGTGTTGTAATGGTTGAGTGTGTGTATAAGGCTGATTGCAACCAACACCAGATAACGGTGAACAAATATTGAACGTTGTTGAAATTTCAAACATTTAAGGAGTTGTACTACAACTTTGTGGCCTCTGGGGTTAAATTTCACAGGTGTGGCCTCCAGGTGACGAAGGCCTATCTTTTAGACATGTTTGATTGTTTGGATTTTACACAATGGACCTCAAAAATGTTCCCAAAATTGTAATTTCGTGTGTTCAGGTTAGTGGTAATAATTGTTTTACACATAGTTTCTAATCTTAACTTTTATCAATGATATAGTCACATTGCTATCTCTGTCAAAAGTTTTGTTGATGCGGAATTTCATGAGAAGTGTAATTTTATTCATTGGTCGTATATTTTCATGGTCTGACACGACAACCAGCTAAAAATAAGAAAAATCAGTATTTAAAAAATAATTAGGAAACCAAGAGCAGTACTTTCTAATTGTTGGAAAAAAATTGATAGGAAATGTAGAATACCTGAAGTATGTGCTGTACAGGTATGCAGACATTTCCACTCCTATCAAGTTTAAAATCTGACACCATCAGTATATCTCTAACACAATTTAATCACTTAATTTTAGTCAGTTTATCAAACTAACCTGGTTAAACTCACAATTCACCAAACAAACATCATACAGACAGATGGACAAACAGAAGCAGTTAATCTGTAACTTGTAACTTCCCATTAAATCTTAATTTGAGCATGACTATTTGAAATGACAGATTTCTCAGAGAGGAGTAGTCCAATTGCACAAGGACTTTGGGATCCTAGTGGATAAATCTTGGTCTTGTCTATTGCATATTAAACATCCTTAGCAAGAAAATTTCATCCCCAGCTCTAGATGAAATGTAGCAAATTTAGAACTATTCCTATGCAGATCCAGGTCATTGCATGCATGAGAATATAAGGTGCTATATCATGCCAGCAAATACTGTCACTGACACACGACTTCAGTTTTCTAAGTCCCATCTGAGAGATTCCACGATTTGAAAGGGTAGCAGATTCACTTGTTGTAGGGGGGGATGTGTTTGTGTGTGTCGGGGGGGGGGGGGGGGGGGGGGGGGGGGGGGCATATGAGCTCCATCCCAGACTGCAACATACCCAGTTCATTGTAAGATAGGGAGCAAGTGTTCTTTTGCCAAGAGCTCAGCGTTAGAAGTCTTTCAGAGGAGACCATGAAATAAGGAGGCCTGTGCATTGGTTAGACATTGACACAACAGAGAATCCTCACTGCTAGATGGACCTGAGTGGGAAACGGGTCTAAATTTGTGTCACATCGTCCAAACCTAGAGACATGTCTAACACTCAAATTAATATATTCTAACGAGTAAAGTTTCACAAAGCAACAAGTAGGGGCTCATATGACTTAACTACTCGTATATCTGTCGTGGTGGGGACTTGAACCCAGAATCTACCACTTGTGAACTCTATTGAGCCGTTATAGTGGTCACAGGTTTGAGAGGTGAGATAACCAGACTTGTGAACTCTATTGAGCACCGTATAGTGGTGGTTTGAGAGATGAGATAACCTTGTGAACTCTATTGAGCACCTTATAGTGGTGGTTTGAGAGGTATAGTGGGGGTTTGAGAGGTGAGATAACCAGACTTGTGAACTCTATTGAGCACCGTATAGTGGTGGTTTGAAAGATGAGATAACCAGACTTGTGAACTCTATTGAGCACCGTATAGTGGTGGTTTGAGAGGTGAGATAACCAGCTTCTCAAAATGTCTCCTTAATCATTAATTGTTCGTCTTTTACATATAGTAGTTATAACTTAAACGCTGCATGACTGCTAGGAATGGTAGAGAATCAAACTCGGGAACAACTGGTGAACACACAACAAATGTCTATATTCACTTCAGAGGAAATTTCCTCTTATAGCGAGGTGTACATTTAGTAAAAGATTTTATTGACAAACTTATTAACGCTATGGTTTTTTTTATTGACTATGTTCATCTTTTGACATTTGTTGTCCTTTGATGACAGGAGATTACCTTATTAAGCAGTCCCTATTAAAAATCTGTAGAGATAATTAGGTGCATCATGTACAGACAGTCCAATATCATTATTCCAAAATTAGAAATGAAGGAAAAAAATCTCTTGATTAAGTGCCATATTATTGAGTACTTAGATCATATTGGTAGTTTACACTTCATACTCTCCTGGGGGATGGGGATGTGTGTTTAAGTCTAGAGTTGAGGTTATATTTAATAACAAACTCTCAGAAATGTGGTGGTTTGAAAGTTTGATGTGTATAATTTGCCAAAAGTAATATTTACTCTCTCAGAAAGGCTTTGTATTCTCTCCTCTCTGCGGGGAGTTCTTGATCATGATAAACCACTTCACTGACCCATAACCAGGCATCTTACGGAGATTAGCACGCTTTGATTAGGGTCTTTAAATGTGTACATTTCCACTCTTTTAATTACCCAGCATGTTCAACCACTGATAAAAATAAAAATTTTCCTCTTCTTTATAATACTAATTGAAATATTTTTCCCTAAAGGTCTGATAGTAATGGTTGTTCTAATGTATATATATATCAGTGCTTTTTGGGGTTTTCTTCAGTGAGTCATAAATATATGTAATCCTAATGGTTGCTCCATGGATTCACTTGAAAACATCTTTTGGTATATCAATTGAATTAAAACAATCCCCTTCTGACGAGCTTTTACCTTTATAACGTGGATTCATGCAGGCATTATTGAACTTCCGAAAAGCTGCACCGTGTAGACCACAATTTATGCAGATAGGTTGTACTCATCCACTTCCTGGGGTTTGCTTCTATCAATATTTATTTCTTACGGGGGATTTAAATTAAAAGCAATGGGAATTATGTAACAAATATTTCATTTTTCTATATAGCATTGGCATGCACTCCGAGTTAACAGGGGGAGTATTTTATTCATAAAACCGTGCAATATTAACGTACAGGTGTTTCTTTGGCCTTTTAATTATAAATGCAAAATTAGGTAATGTGGTTCCGCCTCTGTTGGCACATGACGACTGATAGATGCGATTATGGCAATATACACAACTACTCTTTATTTGGGGAGTGTAATGCATTAATTTAAGCTTGTATTTGAAAAAAAAAAAATGGAGAATATCATGGCCAGGGTATGTATGATTTGTGATTCCCCAAATTCATTCACTGACTTGTTTAATTACTTCATGAAGAGCACCTGTCTGATAATTAGACTGAATATTGAAGAAATGTGGCTAATTGTATACATATAGTATATATTATTGTTTTAGTATCTTGATGAATTCTTCAAGTTAACTTTTTTTTTAATAATTAAAATTTCCAGACTCTGATTGTACCTTTGTAACATTTAAAATCTTATTATGTTTTTATGTTTTAATCTAACTGTTGAAAATTTATATGTTTATAAACTAAGCCCTGGTCGTGCAGATCGTTGTGAACTTTGTGACAGCTAGTGTATACGAATATTATGTTAAGGCACATCCATGTCAGTGAGAACTCGGAGCAGAAGAGTGAATGACTGTGTAATTAAGGTGCATCCATGTCAGTGAGAACTCGGAGCAGAAGAGTGAATGACTGTGTAATTAAGGTGCATGCATGTCAGTGAGAACTCGGAGCAGAAGAGTGAATTACTGTGTAAAACAGGGTGATCAGTAATTTACTGATTGAAATGTTTCAGCAAGAATATCTAAAATTCATTAGATCCCCCCCCCTGTCTACAGGTAACTTTTGATCATGTCTTCGCCTATCTAGACATGCCAGGACCTCTGTTATAGGGCCTCATTTGGAGGGACCCCTTACTTTCACTTTTAGTGCTATACATGCACTTTGTATCAGGTTTGATGATGCACTTGTAATTTTGTAGGGCATTGTGGTCTGACGATGCATTTGTAATGTTGTAGGATTATAGTGTTCTGACGATGCTCTTGTAATTTTGTAGGATATAGTGGTCTGACGATATTCTTGTAATTTTGTAGGATATAGTGGTCTGACGATATTCTTGTAATTTTGTAGGATATAGTGGTGCATGAAGTGGATGAAGGACAGCCATGTTTGGCCTGTGGAGAGAGGTGTCAAGGTTTTACTCAGCACAAGTGGAGGTAACCATTCATAGTATATTATCATGATTACATTACAAACACAGTCAATATTACCCTGTGTCATTGGCTGATATCCCTCGACATGAGTCCATATTTTAAACCACTTATTGAACTAATCAAAGTCTATGTGTAGCGGTCAGCTGTGTTTGATTGCCAGTGGCCAGATATACCTTGGTAGAGCACCTTAACAGAGATTGAAGGGTTCCGAGTTCGAATCCCAGTCTCGTTCGTTGCATTTTCTCCCTTCCAATAACAATTTGATATAATAGATAACACAACTACAATGTCACTTTAATAATTAGTATACATATATGTGCTGCAGCAGTAGATTGATTGCTTATTGGTTTGGCTGATCTGCCAAATTGTTTGAAAATGCAATATGTAAAGTTACAACTCCTAATCAAAACACTGCAAATGCCCATTCCTCTGTAAAAAAAAAAAAACCCAAAAAAACCCAAACTGCAAATGCATCATAAAATCCTAAAAATTTGGGATTATACATTGATGGCTCATATTTTTGTGATTTGTACTTCTCTGTTGCTGTGTGTTAACGATTGAACATCTTCAATTTCTTAGAATGCGCTTGGACCAAATTTTGGTGTATAGTATCTTGGGGGTAAGAACAACAAACTCTGAATAATGTGGTCCCTGGCCCCCTGGGGGTGTGGATTCAAAACCTTCAAAAAGATACTAAAATTAATTTTCAAAGTGCAGCTAAAATTGAAAGCTGTGTGCTTTTGTCTGTTTTCACAGGAATACATGCAATGTATGCAAATGTCCCAGGGATCTACACGACATCTACAACGAAAACTTTATCAACATTCGCGACAGATTGGGATGGAAGAGAGATGATGACCCCACCGCTCAGGTCACAAAGGACCGCACCCTCAGGGAGGGGTATACCTGGATCCCCCCAGGCTTGACCTCTGAACAGGTAAAAAGTCATTAGATTTAAGCTTTAACATTGGATGTGTGTTATTGGAATGGGCACGCACTGTTCCATATCTGTTCTGTTGTTTCATCTTTTAGTAGTTAGTAGTTCCATCCATTGGTAATTAGTTGCATCAACTTTGGCTGAAATTCTGTTTGACTGGATATTTGGACCAATGCCTTCACCGAATCTCAGAGCAGTCGACCATTCATAATTTATGAATTTCATAATTCCATGAAGGAAATGCTTATCTCCTATTGAAAAGTTCCTATTGTCTGTTTTTCTTCATTAGTGGTATACAGTAGGTATGGTCAATTACTACATATCTTTAATAAAAAAAAAACAGACTAAAGGAACTCTTCAGTATTGGGAGATAAACAATTCCTTAATGGGAGTCCTCATTTGAACGGAAAATAAAGTGACAGTTTTCATTTTGGGATTTTCATACCTAGAAGTTAAGCAATGCAAAATTAATAGTGATAAAGAGTTAGTTTAACAGTCAAATAACTTATTTGAAGCAAATAGCAGTGTTACCAAAGCTGAAAGTAAATTTCAAGATGTAAATTACGAAGGCCTGCTCTGAGGTTCGGTGAAGGCGTCAGTCCAAATATCCAGTCGAGATTAGTATATAGTTTCATATGTTGTTATCTCCATCTGTTGGCAGTTCTTCTGTTTGTTGGTAAAAGTTCTGTCTGTTGGTATTTCATATCTATATATTGGTAGTTCTACTTATTGATATTTCTATCATTTGGTATAAGTTCTATCTGTTGGTATTTTTGGTATTTCCAGCTTTTAGTAGTTCTATCTGTTGGTAGATATTGGTATTTCTATCTATTGGTATAAGTTCTATCTATTGGTATTTCTATCTATTGGTATAAGTTCTATCTGTGGGTATAAGTTCTATCTGTGGGTATAAGTTCTATCTATGGGTATAAGTTCTATCTGTGGGTATAAGTTCTATCTGTGGGTATAAGTTCTATCTATTGGTATAAGTTCTATCTATGGGTATAAGTTCTATCTGTGGGTATAAGTTCTATCTGTGGGTATAAGTTCTATCTGTGGGTATAAGTTCTATCTGTGGGTATAAGTTCTATCTATGGGTATAAGTTCTATCTATTGGTATAAGTTCTATCTGTGGGTATAAGTTCTATCTATTGGTATAAGTTCTATCTATTGGTATAAGTTCTATCTGTGGGTATAAGTTCTATCTGTTGGTAGATATTGGTATTTCTATCTATTGGTATAAGTTCTATCTATGGGTATAAGTTCTATCTGTGGGTATAAGTTCTATCTATTGGTATAAGTTCTATCTGTGGGTATAAGTTCTATCTGTGGGTATAAGTTCTATCTATTGGTATAAGTTCTATCTATTGGTATAAGTTCTATCTGTGGGTATAAGTTCTATCTGTTGGTAGATATTGGTATTTCTATCTATTGGTATAAGTTCTATCTGTGGGTATAAGTTCTATCTGTTGGTAGATATTGGTATTTCTATCTATTGGTATAAGTTCTATCTATGGGTATAAGTTCTATCTGTGGGTATAAGTTCTATCTATTGGTATAAGTTCTATCTGTGGGTATAAGTTCTATCTGTGGGTATAAGTTCTATCTATTGGTATAAGTTCTATCTGTGGGTATAAGTTCTATCTGTGGGTATAAGTTCTATCTGTGGGTATAAGTTCTATCTGTGGGTATAAGTTCTACCTGTGGGTATAAGTTCTATCTATGGGTATAAGTTCTATCTAAATGGTATAAGTTCTATCTGTGGGTATAAGTTCTATCTGTTGGTAGATATTGGTATTTCTATCTATTGGTATAAGTTCTATCTATGGGTATAAGTTCTATCTGTGGGTATAAGTTCTATCTGTGGGTATAAGTTCTATCTGTTGGTATAAGTTCTATCTGTGGGTATAAGTTCTATCTGTGGGTATAAGTTCTGTCTGTTGGTACAATGTATTTCAAGTTTTAAGTAGTTCCGTCTGTTGGTATATTCATCAAACAGATGACGTATGATTCCTAGCCCCATTAATACTAAGAAGCTATAACTCAGTGTATAGTATGTAATCCTTGACATTTCTTTGAACACTGAAACCCAATGCGTTTTTGAATTGAAGAACCAAATGACTTAAAAATGTCACCCACTGACAGGAAATAGATTGACATAATTTTAGCCTATATCTATGTAAATACATGTATATGTTTTCATTTTCTTCAAATACGCCGGTTTCGAGATACGTCCGAGTTATTTCCCTTTGGAGAACTCTCGTACATAGTAAGGCGCGAAAGAATTTGTTTACACGCGGGAGTGGGACAGATATTCATCACAGCGTAAGAGAATGTACTCAGTAAGTTTCTCATACGCTGTTTGATAACTCGAATTCGACTGATACACAAACTAAGTAAGTGATAAGTATTTAAGGAGGTAATTAAATACATAGAATTCTTATCCTATCACATTATTTCGCTGGTCATAAGTACCATATACAAGATATTTCTTGCAAATATGACATTGTTTGTATGTTTCCACTTCGGTAAAACATTTCTTTCGATAGTATTTAGTATTTCCCACATTTATATATTTAAAGAGAAGCCGCTTTTAATACATTTCATCGTCTTCCTCGTTGGCTGTATATCCACTCTGTCCCACTTAGGCATTCAAAGTTCCACTAAATGCACCTCCTATACAGAAGAGTTCGTATCTCGAAACTGGTGTATTGGAGATACCCAAGGAATAATAATAAAAAGGACTTAATGTAGTGCATGGCAATATGTTTTAAAGATATGCCTACACATAGAAGATTTCATCTATAACTACTGGCAAACAGCTCATGTAGTCTGAATCGATGCTTTAATCTTCATTAAATGAAGTTACAAATGTAGGCTGTTAGTATCACACACTAAGATGAACTTGGATAGGAACATGAAAAGAATCTAATATTTCCAACACTTCATAAACTTGTAACTAGATTGAGACTCTCGGTTTTTTCCCTAGTCAATAAAGTGATATGTGCTCACCTCTGGAATGTAATGAGCCTTTGATGAATATTGTGCTGCATGTTGTTCATTATATTGCCAGGGAAATTTTTATGACAAAATGGTGGGGAGAGATAGAAGATTTTTATAGCATTCCAGCAAAAAATGTGATAAAAGATTCCGCTTAGATGTTGAGTGACTTAATGAAGTGGCATATGAGAAATATTTTGGGTTATTAGGTGAACATTTACTTGCATATTATATGATACCCTTTTTTATACATGTATCATAAATAGGTTGTATTATGGTATGGTGCAGTGTGTCTGTTCATCTGTCGGTTCATGTAACTTTACTGTTGTTGTATATATAGGAGAGAGGAGAAAATCTTTGGCTGGATTGGGAATTGAACCCGGGACCCATGCATTATTAAGTCAGGTACTCTAACACTGAACTACCCAGGCCGAAATCCACGGTCTGTAATAGCCCTAATTACTATATTCCTCCCTCCTTAAATTGTCTTTGCCCTCGAAGACACACAACCCAGATTTTTTTTGCCCCTGGCAGTAGTTTCACTTGCAAATCCAGGGGTGGTCAACAGCACCAAATGTAGTATAGGAGAGAGGAGAAAATTTATCTCCTTTATTATAGAGAGGAGAATTTGTGGCTGGACCGGGAATCGAACCCCGAACCCATGCATTACTATTCAGGTGCTCTAACCACTGAACTACCCAGGCTGATATCCACAGTCCGTATAGCCCTTACTACTACATTCCTCCCTCCTTAATTTGTCTTCGCCCTCAAAGACACACAACCCAGATTCTTTTTCGCCCCTGGCAGGAGAAACTGCAGTGCAGGGGTGGTCAACGGCACCAAAAGTAGTATAGGAGAGAGGAGAAAATTTATTGCTGGACCGGGATCGAATCCAGGAACCCTGCATCACTATAGTCAGGTGCTCTAACCGCTGAGCTACTCGGGCCGATATCCATGGTCCTTATAGCCAGCTAACTACTACACTATATAACAATGTTCATCTGTCTGTCAGCACTGTGTAGGTCAGACTAAAAACAGCAGTCATAAGGCTATAATCTGATCTTGCATGGTATACAAGTTTCCAATGACCAAAGGAAGAAGCATATAATTTTTAAGGTCAAGGTTAAACTTACATGTCAATTTCATAGACACTGCAGAACAAGATAGAAACAGTTCTAATAAGGCTAGGACTATCAAACCTGATAACATATTCAACCAGAGTACTAATAAGGCCATGATAATCAGATCTGGTACACAAGGTCCCCATGGTGAGAGGAAGATGCCTGTGATTTCTCAAGGTCAAGGTCATACTTTCATGATTAATCACAGAGGGAAAACTACTAACATGGCTAGAATTAAATATTCTTCAAGAATCTCTTTATTCATAACTGGATATGAAGCACAAACCAACTTGTGTAGTTTTAATGTGCATTGAAGTTGCTGATATGGCCCTTAGACTAAATTGGTTCTTTAAGCCTCAAGGAGGATCCTACCGTGACAATTCATGAAATCTTTAAAGATCTTCTTTACTGCTGAGGATGTAGCACATAAAATGAGATTTGAAGCCAGCTACTAGAGTTTTGAGACCTTTTGGCCCAGAATTAGGAATCATGTTTAAAGCCTCAGGGTGGGGCTATTTGGCGTATGAACTGAAAATGTGTTGTACATCTATAAAGTTAGTCTTCACTCTTAAACAATAGCTTATATGTTTGCTTTTGACAAGACAATGAGTCATTATAACCTTGAAGCAAGGTCAACTGACCATCAAGTCAAGGTTACTTGTGAAAATGTTAGAAATTCATGTCTAGCTATAACTTTATACCAGAAAGACATTGCAATGTCATACTTTCCTCAAAGTTATTCATGAACAGAGAATTTGTCATTGTCTGTGACTGAATTTGGCCATTATAAAGGTCAAGTTCAATTTTAGTCGCTGATAAAAGAAATCTGAATCAACTTTTTGGGCCAAAGGTTTGTAATGGAGAGACATTGGAGAAGCACAATCTTGACATTAAGATTGCTAATGACCACACAGTGTGTTACTACCCTGTACTAAAGTCAAGGTCAAGGGTAACTTTTTTTAAAAGAAACATAACAGATTTGTTCAGACTATCAGTTTTGACTCCAAACCAAGGCCATTTGACCATTGTCAGCTGGATACCGGTAAAGATGTAAAAAGACTTTTGTTTCAGGCCTTGAATTTGTAACAATAGACATTTCAAGAAAAGAAAATGGTGAAGATAATAAACAGTGATCAATCTTGTAATTCCTGTTGCGAATACAAAGTTGAGAGGAGGGCAAACATGTATCCCTGGACATACCAGAGGTGGGATCAGGTGGCTAGAAGGAGTAATCATCCCTTGTCGACTAGTCACACCCACCATGAGCCCTCTATCTTAATCAAGTAAAAAGTTTGTAATCAAAATCAGAGGCTCATCTATTTGACACAAAGTTGGCTTATACCAGACTGTGTCATCACTCTGGATGATGGTCATTTTTCAAGCTCAATATCGCGTATCTTCCAAAACGTTACAAATATTTGTCCAGGCGGTAATTTTGTATTGGAGAAACATCATAATCACATATATCTTATTTTTCTGTTTTGACCTCACAAAAAATTGAGGAGATCTACATGTAGTTTGTCAAGAGTTTGAAAGATTCACATGGTGCATCAAACATTATATGGGATTTTCATTAAACAAAATGGATTTTTCTATAAACACTTCTAATTTGATTGAGTGAATGATACCCAGGTGACCATTAAGGTCCCTGAGCCTCATGTTTTAATACTTTATTAACTTTTTCTCCATTTGTAAATTGGCTGATTTCTTTTTGTGCACAACTATAATCTATTTACCTTATACTACAGAGGAATTTTAATGCATGTAACCCTGTATAGTGATTTAAAATTGCTTCTTTGTGCACAGTCTGTTCAATTTTGTGTTGGGATTATGTAACAATGCAGTTCGTCTAGATCAAAGGTGTGTCTGAGATTCACCATTGTAAATATTTCTGTGATATTGAAACATGCTGATCTCGTATTACCTCTGTGGCAGTAAATTCTGGTACACTTAGGGCTACATTTTCAACAAGAAACAGAGGACATGTTTGAGGTGCATACAGACACTAAATGTGGTCATGAAACAGTTGGCATTAAGGAAAATCAATGCTCCTAGTAAATACCCTCGATTCAAAAGAAAATGGGTTTTTCTATAAATTGAATAAGAATTCATGGACAAGATTCTTAGGGAAAAGATTTCTGTAAAAAATGTGATAGTTAAAATATCACATTTAGTCTATAAATAGCACTAGAATTCCCTACTCTGTATCAATTAACTCACGATGTAACAATTATATGTTCCAGAGACGAGCTAAACAGTTAAACATGCAATTCAGAGGGGCGAAATTAATGTGATTTTAGAAGTATTTACAGCTATGTTTTAATGATGATTTTGTTCTTTTCTTCAGGTTCATATATACATATAGTTTAATTTAGGTCCCCGTTTTTATGTATCTGGCCTCCTCATTCTAATGCTGTACTTCAATAAGTATTAACGAGTAAAATATTTTTGAATTGACGTAACAGACCACCTTCATCTTGTACTCCCGGCCCTACAACGATATATTTAAAATGATCAGCATTACATCTTTTTGTTGTGGAGTGTAATCCAAAAAAGTAAACTTAATGATGTTGATACACTTAAATATTTACAAAAAAGTAAACTTGCATGATGTTGATACACTTAAATATTTACAAAAAAGTAAACTTGCATGATGTTGATACACTTAAATATTTACAAAAAAGTAAACTTACATGATGTTGATACACTTAAATATTTACTAAATATTTACAAAAAAGTAAACTTACATGATGTTGATTCACTTAAATATTTACAAAAAAGTAAACTTACATGATGTTGATACACTTAAATATTTACAAAAAAGTAAACTTACATGATGTTGATGCACTTAAATATTTACAAAAAAGTAAACTTACATGATGTTGATGCACTTAAATATTTACAAAAAAGTAAACTTACATGATGTTGATACACTTAAATATTTACAAAAAAGTAAACTTACATGATGTTGATGCACTTAAATATTTACAAAAAAGTAAACTTGCGTGATGTTGATGCACTTAAATATTTACAAAAAAGTAAACTTACATGATGTTGATACACTTAAATATTTACATTTACAATGTTTTTGCCTTCAATATCTCTACAAATTGTAATGATAGCCATTTGCTCATGAATGCAAGGAAGTTGTGAACAAGGTGTATATGAATGTATGATAAATTATACGTCTATTCTAGCTATACCGGGAATTCCAACAGAAATGAACATAGAATGTTAATTATTTAAAAAAGATGTATTACATGAGGGTTATGAACCGCAACACTTCACACCAGCATTTATTAGTTTTCCTGAAGTGCTAACATACACATCGAAGTATGCTGTTTATGCCCTCATGTGTTTTCCAAAATAAAATTTATCTCTTAAAATGATTGAAATCTAATGTGGTTACAGTGGCTTGAAGTATTAGGTGAAAAAGATGTATTTCTGTATAGATATAGACAGGCCAATTTTGAATATCAATATACCCACTGCACATTGTAACTTTAGATGTATTTGATGAACATGCACACACACATACCTATACACAACAAATTATCAAATACAGGAGCAGACGTTGGATATAATCGCAGCCTCCACATACAAATGCATGTAACACCTGCGGGGTACATCTCACAGGTAGAGAATTTATTGAAGAAGGCTTGTAAGAAAGAATGTTTAACCCAACTTTACATTTTTATGAAACAGACGTGCTTTGATGTTACATGTATTGCACGTATGTATTATAAGTTTTATCTTAGAGACTAATAGGCATTTGTAATGTAACATCAAATGCCTATTGTAAACACAGCAAGAATAAACAATTGTGAATAGATATTGAATGAATGATAATCTTATCAATTGGCTTGATTTTGATAGTAAGGTTAATTTAGGGTAGGTCTATAAACACACACACACGGATATCTATCTGTCTGTCTGTCTGTCTGCATGCAGATCAGCATCAAATGAACTGTCTTTCTTCATTAAAGCAGTGCTAATACATTCCAGTGCAATGTATCTTATTGGATATGGCCAGGAATATTAAGTCTGAGTTCTTGCTCATTTCTTTTCCTTGATGACTATCTTAATGGGTATCATAGAGGTCTTAAAAAGATCTTGTTTTATTACTTCACCTGAGGTGAGAGCTCAAGTGCGCAGATCTTATCATAAACTTCTGATAGAAGTTTGATTTTCTCAGTTACCAGAAATATAAATGTCAGCCAAAATTTCAGAAAGAAATGGCTCCTCTTTAAACTCTGGCTTTTTTGGTCACATCAGCTGCATGGTGTTTGCATTTTTGAAGCATTTCTTGGGAGGGGTTTACAGGAGGGTCTATCTCTCCCTTATCCTGCCCTTTCCCTCCATTGTCTTTCCCTCCTTTCTTCCATTCCTTTTCCCTTCTTCTTTTCCCCTCCTTGCCCCCATACCCCCTTTCCTTTTAACACTGTTTTCTCCACATTTCTTGAAGAATTACATGCAGTACAAATTGTATATCTGACTCTGACATTTACATTTGTAAAATAAGAAATGCTGCATTACGTGATTTACCAGTATGACTCAATAATTGTCAAGTACAATTAGAAAAGTTTGTCAACCTCAACATTGTGGATTTCCTATCTCTATAAAAGCCAATCATCAGAGCTTCTGTATGGTATTAAACATGAAAATATTTACATTTCCAATGTTTTTGCCTTTTAATGTCTTTACAAATTTCTTCATGAATGTGTTGCAGTTGTGAACAATGTGTGTATGAATATTGATAAATATAGTACGTCTATCTTAATGGCTGTGAATTCCAATAGAAATGAAAGTAGAATAATTGTAAGAACTTCATTTTTGAAAATACATGAGGGTATGATAACTGCAACACTGCACACACCAGCTTTATAGTTGTCATGAAGCATTAATGTGCTTCATGAAGTAATGCCACATGAAGCTAGACTTGTGTTGTTTTGATGTGAGACGTATGATGTCTTGATGTGAGACATATGTTGTCTCGATGTGAGACTTATGGTGTCTCGATGTGAGACTTGTGTTGTCTCAATGTGAGACTTATGGTGTCTTGATGTGAGACTTGTGTTGTCTCGATGTGAGACGTATGTTGTCTCAATGTGAGACTTGTGTTGTCCCGATGTGAGACATGTGATGTCTTGATGTGAGACTTGTGTTGTCTCGATGTGAGACTTTTGTTGTCTCGATGTGAGACTTGTGTTGTTTCGATGTGAGACTTGATGTCTCGATGTGAGACTTGTGTTGTCTCGATGTGAGACTTGTGTTGTCTCGATGTGAGACTTATGGTGTCTCGACGTGAGACTTGTGTTGTCTCGACGTGAGACTAATTGTGTTGTATTGCTGTGAGACTTTTGTAGTTTTTATGTGAGATTTATGTAACTTGAATATTCACTATTTCAGATTGAGGAATATATGGAACAGCTCCCCAACCACAAGATCCCGCTTCTGGGTCACCCCGGGGAGAGGTACCGCGACGTCCAGATCATCAGGCAGCTCCCCAAACAAGACCTCTCCATGGAGTACTGTAGAATGCTAACCTCCAGTGTAGAGAAGAAAGAGTACAACATCTTCAGGGAGCTCAGGGACAACATCGCCATGGATATAGGAATGGTCCAGGAGGCTGGCAGTCTGTCGGTACGTGAAATATGTCAGGGAGTAAAGACAGATTATATAGTTGCTCTCTCTGAAAGATTTATTGCACTGCATGGAGAGCAATAATTCAATTATTGTGTGTATTAATTGAGTTAATGTGTCTTACAATTCATTTGAAGAGAGCAACAATTCAGGTGTAGTGCTCATCAATTTAGCAGAATGATTAATGCTATCAACAATTCAATGGCTGCAATAATTCAGAATTGAAGATATCATTAAATAATTCCAATGTTATTTATTACATTTGTTTTGATTGGACAAAAATAAAACTGAACAAGAGTTTATACATCAATAAATCCGAAAACGCGATGTATTCATACACGCCTGAAAACAAATAACATAGTGCGGGAAACTATTCAAATTTTTGCAATTGTAAATAAAGTGAATGAATTGGAATTATAAGAATTAAACATTCTTTTTGAAGAATTTATCGATGTGTAAACTCCGGACATTTTACTCACAAACTTAACATAAAAGTGCTTTGCACTTTTATTCAGTTTGTGAGTAAAATGTCCGGAGTTTACACATCGATAAATTCTTCAAAAAGAATGTTTAATCCTATATTATTTGAAGAGATCTTTAAATGAATTGTTGCACACATTAAATGGATAGATATGACATCTTCAAATAGTTAAAGATATCTTTAATGATCTAAGTTTATGTGAATTTGGTGCTCAATACACAGGTTATAATTATGCAGCTTATAGTTAAGGCTTAAAATCAAATTGCTGTGCAAAATTGACCTCAGTGCACTTCACACTATATGACGTCTCAATAAGAAAGGATGACATAATGTACTGGTTACTATAGTTGTATTGCGGAGAAAACGTCGTAATATTTTGTCGTTTTAAAACTAGCTACTACCACTCTCAGGAGGTACGATGGGTACGTGTGAATCAGCTTGCCAAATGATTCTTTATTTATGTCTCGATCCCCTCTTTCAGGGTGGGACATATTTTTGTGTTTTCTGTCCGTCCGTCACAAAATCTTGTGAACACTCCTCCTTAATATGGCTTATAGGATAGACTAAAAACTTTGTACAGTACTTCATTGCCATTTGTAGATTTGCACATTTTTGGGACGGAAGGATTCAATTATTCTCCTAAAATTACAGTGGATCTAAGAGGGATGGAGGGTGTAAAATAGTTTATGAACACTTTTCCTTGTATATGGCTTATCCGATAGACTTGAAACTTTGTACAATGCTCTATTGCTGCTTGTAGATGTGCATATTTTCAGGACAGGAGGATCCAATTGTTATCCTTAAAGTTATATCTGATCTATGAGGGGTGGAGCCGGGTGTATAATAGCTTGCAAACACTTCTCCTACATGTATATATGGCTTATCTGATAGCCTTGAAATTTTGTACACTACTTTATCATTAATTTATTTAATGATGCACATTATTCTGACCCAGGGATCTAACATTTGTCTACAATTTACAGTGGATTAAAGAGGAGTGTTTTATAGCTTTTTTTATGTACAAGAGTATGTTCTGCACTTTCCTACTGGTACTTCAGCATAACAGTCATTAGTTTTGTATCACATACAACAATGACATTGGTCACATTGATGTTGAATCTTTTTTCTGTCTTTTTCCTCAATGCTCATAGTGCAGTTCATAATGTCTATGTCCCTGTTCATGCTTTCTCCTCAATACCATGCTGTACTTTAAGGGGAGTGGGTAATTTGGAGCACTTTCAATTTGGGAGCTTATAGGAGATCGACACTTGTTTTTAACAAAAGCAATTTTTGTACATTTTTTTTTTTTACAAGTCTCCAATTTTTGATATATAGTATGCACTACAGTAATTTTGATATTATATTGTGATTGTGACTTTGAAATGTCCCCCTAATGTGCATATAGAGTATCTCTATGTTTCTAATATTAGTGTAGACAAAGCTGATATAATTTAAAGCTTCAATGAAATTGTCTCTTTTAGCAAAAATACAGCTTAATATACATTTATAAGGATTCATAGGATGAACTATTAAGTGCATTGATTGACATTTGTATTAAAAATTTTATTTTCAAATTGATCTCTATAAAGTTTGACAGTTTTTGATAATTTAATTAACTGTACTCCCCATACTAAATGTCTGTGTTGGTGTTCAAGAACATATCATTATGAAAATCTCAGAAGCAGGACAAACATTGATGTGAAGCAGGCCAAACATTGATGGATGATAGGACCGTACAACTGAACGGGAACCAGACAAATTTGTGTTACATTGATGCAAAATTGATTTGTCAGTGAATGCCCAATGATGAATGCTACTGGATTAAGCATCTTATCATTGTTGTAATAATTTGCCATGATGGCTGAATTTGCCAATAGCAATTACATTAAGGAGATAGAGGATAAGACCTCTGCAGACTTCTGCTGGTGTTTCTATTAATACTCCTGCACTGATTATTGATTGGATAAAATGCCTTAAGATTTTGCTTTGCAATGAAACATAACTCTTGCAGACTTGCTGGATGGTAATTTTAAGCTTCTGTATAAAGTAGTCTCTGGTCCTTGTTAACTCTGGAATTAAAATTTTGACAAAAAGTAGAATACAAATAAAATGTAATTAAAAAAAGGCTCATTATAACATATAAATGTTAAGCTAGAATAAATGTATCACTGATCAGAGCCTCTATATAGCTGGCCAGTCAATAACTGACTACAAACCTTGAGGATTATTCCTTAACAGAAAAGAATGAATGCAGTGGGCCAGTGTCTGATTAGTCTCATTGACCTCTGTCTGTTTAGTATTATGACCTCTGTAGACCAGCGTCTGTTTACAGTTTGAAAACCTCTGTCTGTAGACCCGCGAAGGCAGCTTTGGACTGAAGATGTTAGGGAATGTTTGTAGTGAAATTCATACTGTTAAAGATCATATTAGTGAGATACTTAATTTTATAGGGTCATAAATCTCAGAATCTGTGTATGAATCCAGGAAAGACTATTGCCTTTATTCTATTATAGTCAGTGTAGAGTGTCAACTGTATATTGCAATAGAAGATGTAATCATTTCCCTCATACATATATAGAATATCAAAATAAAAGAGGTTTCATCGTAATTTTTGATTAAAATTTCAAAATACGATTTCAGACCTGTGACCAGTGTAAGGGAGAGATTGAGCGCACAGATCTGGCGGTCTACGCCCCTAAACTGGGGGCAGACCTGTGTTGGCACCCCGCCTGTTTCGTGTGCTCGAGGTGTGAGGAACTCTTAGTAGACCTGCTTTATTGTTGTCACACAAAGAAGTTATTTTGTGAAAGACATTATGCTGAACAGATTCGGCCCCGCTGCCCCGCCTGTGATGAGGTAAGAGTTAATGTTCTTTGTTTATTCCCTGTCTATTCTGTCCTAATGTAACCGGTCTTGGGTATAAAGATAATCCACAAGATGGTTAAGGTCGTAGATTCGTTTACTTTGAAAACAATGAAAACAAACCCTATAACAACAATAAAAACATATAAGGACAAACAATACAAAGACAAAAGACACTATCAAACATATGATATATGCAATGATACAAATATATATATTGGTCATCATTTTATCGTCAAAGGACATAACTCTCTGAACCATCAATTATAAGTAATTGATATTAAAAAAATGAATATAATGTACTGCAGTGAATTGCATATGTACATGTACATACCAGTTTATGGAACTGGGCTACAGCTTCCGAAATCAAGGTGAAGCTGCTTAAAACTCTTATGATGACCTATTGAATAATTTACTAAAATACTAAATTCTGTACACATATATCACTCTGCGCATTTAAATTACATAAAACTCATTATTTAGTTAAAGAACAGAAATTATGTTTTTCCACAATTCTACTTTCAGTAAATCTTTCACTCATGACTTGCACACAAGTTTTATGAATAAAGAAAAGTTTAATTACTTATTTAAATTCATTACTTGCTTTTAATTATATAGTAAAACTATCAGCTACTTACAGTTGTTGGTGTTAGCAAATCCTCTATAAATTAAATATATACTTTATGCTTATTTAGAACTCAATAGTGGCAACACCCTTTGGAATTTCTTTCAAAACTAGATTTTCCTGAACTATTTCATAAAAAGAACTCAGGAATTCCCGCCAGGAATTCCTATTGGCTAGAACAAAATACTAAGACCAATCAGATGACAGAACAAGTATGACACCTAAGAGGTACATGAACTAATCCGAGTTATGTTCTAACTGGACCCTTACGGATTAAACCATTATATTTAAAAGGGTGTTTAGGTTTCTTTAACACACAACACAAAGTTAGTAAGTAGTGCAGTGCAATATGTATTGAAGTGAATGGCAATATAAAAATATAAAACTAAACTAAGTACAACTACCACACTAATGCCTGATCATTCACACACCACAAATCCCATCAACATTGATGAAAGAAGTTCATGCAGTTACAATATTCCTGAATGGGAATGGGCAGAGCTTTCTTCTTAATAGTCTTCTCTTTCCTTCTTTCTTTCTCTCCCAAGTCATCCTTTTCAGACTTGGCACATGTCGTGTATGTTATTGTTTTCCTGACCCTCAAGGAGATACTTCTGGTTCATCGGAAATTTAAGAGATTTCAAGCTGTTAAAAACCTGCATATGTTCTTGTGATGTGCATTCCTTTTCCACCCTCTTAACTCTCATTTTTTAAGGAATTCTTTTTTTACATACGAAATTTAGTTGGCATGTTATTTTGATTTCTGTACTATCATCCCTCACATAAATTAGTGACATCAGTGAATTGTTTTTATAAATGCTGTGTGTCCTAAT
Organism: Ostrea edulis; assembly: GCF_947568905.1. Classification (NCBI taxonomy): domain Eukaryota; kingdom Metazoa; phylum Mollusca; class Bivalvia; order Ostreida; family Ostreidae; genus Ostrea; species Ostrea edulis. Next base: position 65,904,167 of record NC_079166.1, on the reverse strand, counting down.
CTGCAGAGGTGATAAGATTTATCTCCCTTGCCTCTTTTGTCACATGTGATGATGTGATTTCTAGGTTTGATGAATAATATCATGATGACCCTCCTTAATTTCGAGTGGCCCATCCATCTCTTTGTCTGAGAGACTTGTACCTTATTTATTACTAGATGCACACCCTCCAAAGTTGTACAATCGACAGGAATCATCGGTACAGAGTTGATTTCATATGAACAATATACTGATACAAACATGTAAAATGAGCCTCGTGCTGAGAGGTAGTGAGTTGATTTCATATGAATAATATACTGATACAAACATGTAAAATGAGCCTCGTGCTGAGAGGTAGTGAGTTGATTTCATATGAACAATATACTGATACAAACATGTAAAATGAGCCTCGTGCTGAGAGGTAGTGAGTTGATTTCATATGAATAATATACTGATACAAACATGTAAAATGAGCCTCGTGCTGAGAGGTAGTGAGTTGATTTCATATGAATAATATACTGATACAAACATGTAAAATGAACCTCGTGCTGAGAGGTAGTGAGTTGATTTCATATGAATAATATACTGATACAAACATGTAAAATGAGCCTCGTGCTGAGAGGTAGTGAGTTGATTTCATGTGAACAATATACTGATACAAACATGTAAAATGAGCCTCGTGCCGAGAGGTAGTGAGTTGGAGTAAACGTTGGTAGTGATTGCTCCTTCACCAAACTAAACACTCCGCATTTGTATGCGAGTGTTATGGGTTTTTAGAAGATTACCTTAAAAATGAAGGTCTCATATGATGGGCAGGTGATCGATAGGACATTAAAGAACTTTCACTGCTATGGCTCTAAGTGCTAAATTTGTGATCACCTACAGCTGGTGACGTCATCTCAATGTCATTTTGATACATTTAGTCTTTCTTGTGCCTCATTCATTGCTTGCATGGTACACACATCTGTCTTACGTCACTGCCTCATTCATTGCTTGCATGGTACACACATCTGTCCTGTGCCTCATTCATTGCTTGCATGGTACACACATCTGTCCTGTGCCTCATTCATTGCTTGCATGGTACACACAGTCTGTCCTGTGCCTCATTCATTGCTTGTATGGTACACAGGTCTGTTTGGATGATTTTATGGAGTCACAAACTTGCACAAATGGCCACTTCAAAAATCTTTATGGTAAAAAATTATTTTAAGGTCACATGCAATATCAAGGTCACGACAGGTGACACTTAAAATTTTTGGAATTGTGATTATCCTGTTAGTAACAAAAAAAGTTGAAGGCAATGATAGTCTCGTTTAGCTATTACTGCTGCAATGCGCAGCATTTATCAGTTTGTCGTAATTAAGGGCCCAATGTTCCATTTTCGGATGTCTTGGATACAGACTAATATTTTTTCCCCAGGGATAGATCCTTCATTTTGATATAGTGGTGAATGTAATCTAATCTCCTCCAATATATAGCAAGAAAAATGAAAAAAAAAAAATTGAATTCAAATTTTGTTTGAACAAAGAGTTTATGTGTGTCATTTATTTAATAAAAAATAAATGTAAAAATGAATATGATTCACAAGTTTTTCTTCCTGGTAAGTTTCTGTTTATCTATCCTTAAGGCATGAAGAAGAATTTGCTATGATAGTAAATATGATGCATGCCAGACTCCTGAGACGCACATCCCTGAGGCAGCTGATTTTGAGATGATTTCATTGAGATGATTTCATTTGTACATTTAACAGCCATTTTGAAAGCGGACTACTTGTATACCCTTTAACTTTCTGTAGTTTGACACTGAGCATATACAGAATGATTGAAATCAACATTCTCTGAGTATATGAAATTTAAATAACCCATATAAAGCATTACACAATAATCAGGTGTGAGTAATGCATATCTACCTGCACGTTCTTGTGATCTTAACTAATACAACAAGGTTGTGATTTTTTTTTAAAAATTTGACTGATTTTTTCTGCCTTAATAAGTTTGAAATCTGAATGCATTGTACATTTAATACCATGTGTGCTTTATCAAGCTGCAGTAGTGGACATTAATAGAAACAATCTTTAATTCAGAATGACTTAGGTGTACCATATAATGGGGATTATTCTATTTACAGTACTGCAGATTACCAAACTTGTCAAGTACACTATACAAATACACTATATTAAATGCGTGCTCTGACTTCCTAACCCCAGCACTACCAGCAGGGTTAAGTAATAAGTGGTCACTGATTGTAATAATTCTAATAATGAAGTCATCATGGAGCTGTCGTGAGGTTATACCTTGCTCTGTAGTGGCCTGTGGCAACACCTGAATGTCTCTTGGTATTATAGTTTTGATACAGGATGGCTTTTGTTAAATTCCAGGTGTAGCGTAAACAAAATTCTACCTTTAAAAATTTTCACCTGCCTGTTATCTCATGAGTCACGTCCTGCAACACTTGTCTCCCTCTGGTGTCTGGCGATGAAAATAAAAAAAATTGGGGATGGTCCGATCAGTTAATTATAGCCGCCTTCGCGAATTGTGTCATGGACAGGCCTTCAGGGTTTGACATTTTTATGAAAGGGGCTGGACATTCGCTTTTTTGAAGTGTGTTTACTTGGACCGAGATCTGGGTAGGTATTCCTACACTACAAGACTTTCCAGGACATATAAGTGTTAACAGCTCAATGCTGACCAGGAATGCAATGGTTCTTTTGCATTGAGACATATATCAATTGTTTACTTTTGAGAATCACTCAAAGCGAAAGATTTTATTGGTTGTGTTTATCAACTGTCAAACAATCGTACAGGAGACAGCTGTGGTATACTATGATATACAGAATTTACTTCATATATACAGTAAATCGATGATACAGGTCCAACAGAACCAAAAGGTTTCAGAGCTGATTGGGATAACTGCGAATTGCCGGATCCAGGGGCATTCCTTGTGACTGTGTGTGGGACAGTGTGACTTGCACGTATAACATTTTAATCTGCCGACAGTCATTTTAAATGACAATAAAAGGTGTAGTTTTACTAGGCTATTAAAGTTCCTGCATTGAGAAAGTACCCGTTATAACGGAGTTAAATTTCAAAACAAACAACTTGGGATTGGATCAGTAGAATTAGAAGTGAGAAGCAGAGAAACTGATCTGAAACCGTTGAACCCAAATCAACAGGTGTTTATTTTCTGTTTATCATCATGGAAGAAAGGATGGAAGCATGTTCCTTGGACACCAAGGATGGACTTGTAGAGAGAATCGAGGCAGAGAAACAGCCCACGGTAATTTTCTAATCTTCATAATGCTCATTGTCAGAATTATGTAACCGGGCATAGTTCTATGTAACTTTGCTTCAAACATATCTCTCCAATATCTGGGTCGTGTGGCAGAATAAGTGCTTAATGTACTTTACTATAAGCATTGAGGTGTGTGGGTTGAGATATGTATGAGGCAGATTTGTGTACTTGATAAAGGAGACAAGTGTTTACCTCTATCAACACCTCTTTGGTATCTGAAGAAGGACCTACTTTAGTGCCCCCCTTCCCCTTTGTTTTTGGAATGCACTCACCATTATAGGCATCTGGCTCATCCATGGTGTGTCCCCAGGGTATTTTGAATTCAAAAGAATAGGTTAGCCTTAAGTGACCTCTCCACCTTTGAGTTGCATATTGGCAGCATACACATACATACCTGTGTGAATTAATTAAGACGTGTACTGAAGCGTTGTTACACCTATATTACAGTAATTCCCTCCTCTCCCACGGTCATTATCTCCATGGCGGAATACACCTATATAGTTTGGTGGTAATTTCCATTTGTCAACCAATCTGTTATTGTTTTCATGAGCCAGCATTGTTTAGTTTTTGGAGTGGGGATGGGGTGGGGTTGCTGAATTTTGATAAGGTTTTTCCTCTTTGGTTAGAGTATTCTGATCCCTCCTCAGGTAGTGAATATAACTGATCTCTTAACTTTATAAATTCCTTTGGTTTGTTTTTTTTATCAGTGAATGTATTATAGTGTCCTCAGGCTTAGAAATCCATCTGGTTTAATTTATGGTGATGAGTCCTGTATGCTAAATGACCATTAATTACATGTCTAAATTTGAACCCCCCAAAATACAGGATTTCCCTAGATGAGATAGATTACATGTAATTATGAAGATATATATATATATATATATATATATATATATATATATATATATATAAATCAAATAAAGGATATAATGCATGATGCAATATTTTACGATATACAATGGTTTGGGACAGAATATGATATTTGAAATAAATTTATTTAATGTACTATATATGCTGATTGATCAACCAATCAAATTTTGTGTTACATGTATACATTGAGTATATTTTTCCAATGTTTTTACCTTCGATATCTTTACCAATTGAAATTATAGTCATTTCCTTGTGAATGTGAACAATGTGCATATGAATCTTGATAAACAGAGTACTTGAAATCTATTTCTGTGGTATCAAACATATCAAGATTTTTGTCAGTCCGAATAATGGAATGTATAACGTAAATTTTACCTGTCCAAGGACATTTCAAGCAGTCAAAACCTTTAGGACTGGCAAATTTTAAGAACACTGGATAAATATAGTACATGCACGTACAAGTATGGCTCGGAATATTCTGACAGAAACGATTTTCAAAGTAAAATGTATTAAATATAAAAAATAAATTTCATTTTTGAAAACACACGAGGGTATGAACAGCAATGTTCCACGCCAGCTCGTGAAGTGCTATTACGCGTATGCGGCGCTTTATGAAGTATTCTTGCACAAAATAATGTTTTAAATTGCCATAGAAAATGCTTTATATCAGAATTTAAATCCCATTATGAAAATGATGTCTGAGGAGCGTACGTATTAAACTTTTTCAAACAAAAAAATGTCTGTAAAACCTGGAGCACATGATGATGATGGAGTCTCCTGCGTTGTTAAATTTACAGTTACCTGCGCTGTAGAACTTACAATTATCTGTGCTGTAGAGTTTACAGTTATCTGCACTGTAGAATTTACAGTTACCTGCACTGTAGAATTTACAGTTATCTGTGCAGTAGAATTTACAGTTACCTGCGCTGTAGAATTTACAGTTACCTGCGCTGTAGAATTTACAGTTATCTATGCTGTAGAGTTTACAGTTACCTGCGCTGTAGAATTTACAGTTACCTGCACTGTAGAACTTACAGTTACCTGCACTGTAGAATTTACAGTTACCTGCGCTGTAGAATTTACAGTTATCTATGCTGTAGAGTTTACAGTTACCTGCGCTGTAGAATTTACAGTTACCTGCACTGTAGAACTTACAGTTACCTGCACTGTAGAATTTACAGTTACCTGCGCTGTAGAATTTACAGTTATCTGTGCTGTAGAGTTTACAGTTACCTGCGCTGTAGAATTTACAGTTATCTGTGCTGTACAGTCTACAGTTACCTGCGCTGTAGAATTTACAGTTACCTGTGCTGTAGAATTTACAGTTACCTGTGCTGTAGAATTTACAGTTATCTGTGCTGTAGAGTTTACAGTTACCTGCACTGTAGAATTTACAGTTATCTGTGCTGTAGAATTTACAGTTACCTGCGCTGTAGAATTTACAGTTACCTGCGCTGTAGAATTTACAGTTACCTGCGCTGTAGAACTTACAGTTATCTGTGCTGTAGAGTTTACAGTTACCTGCACTGTAGAATTTACAGTTATCTGTGCTGTAGAGTCTACAGTTACCTGCGCTGTAGAATTTACAGTTACCTGCGCTGTCTTCCATACCTGATACAGGTGATTCAATGGAACATCTTGTACCTGCACTTTCCTCCAGTTACAATTTGTACATGTTTTATATATGGTCCTCAAGTTGTTTTATAAAAATAATATTTGAGTAATTCGAATCTTTTGCAGTCATTTTGAAGCATATCATATTGGTAGACAGATGCACTAGCTATTATGTTTCTAAATTTGAAAAAAAAAAACTCTACTGAAATTTAATTTGACAGAGCATGTTATATAGTCTGGGGATCTCCTGCAGGTGGTCTCAAAACAATATCTCTGATGTCATGTTTCTGCATGGCTGTTTGACCACGCATATCACATCAACAGGCTTCTGGTATATAGATATTGCCACCCGTAAAGCAAACTTTAGAATGTGATACCATGATTGAGCATTAGGATATGGGATAAAAATATTATACTGAGTTCATCTACGAGATAAATTGTTCATTAGCTGCAGAATGATGATGCACGATGATTGGCACTGAATAAGTATTTTTGAACTACATGTAAGCGCGTATTAAGTTCTGATCCTAAAGACATAATTGCAGGTCTTTCATTTTACTAGGTATTTCACGAAGGAGTAAATAAACTGTTCAAAAGATCATTTTATACATACACCTGACAACTGCTTACACAAAATGGAAATTAGTGTATTAAACTTATCGTTATGTTGGGTTCAAAAAGGATCACAAGTTCCAGACAAATTCCTCAAATATATGCTAAAGGCAATATCCTGTTAGAATGCTTCAGAAGTTTGATATCAACAGCTTGTCATATGGATCAAACTGGACCAATGGAAGGGAGATGGGGGTGGGAAAACAGTTTGATGTAGTGGCACATTTTATAGTCCATGCTTGTCATAAACAATTTGACATTGTTGTGAGTTTCGTTTATATCTATATGACCACTTGTTTACACTCAGAACTTGGAGTAAGCACTTGTTCCAAAGTCAGAGATCTCGGACATTCCACACATCATGGAACAAGACCACTTGAAATCCTCTTTGATTAAAATTTATAGACTCTCCAAAGGTTCATGCTGATAAATAAATCATTTTCTTTGGATTCCATTATCTAAATGCTATAAAAGTTTCAATAGTTCTATGTATTCCTCCTCAAAATTCTGATGCACACATCCAAGTTTCACTGTGCTAGCTGAATCAATGTTTAATACTGTCTATAGTTAATGTCCCCTCCATGTTTATGTGTGTGTGTTTTGGTGCATGTACTAAAATTTACAACCCCAGTGAATTAAGCATTCTTAGCTATAATTACATATGTACACAAATGTGTGCACCAAAAGTATACTCCCCACTCCACCATGAACAAAAACCCATAGATGTTCTTCAATAGATTTTCAATGTATTGTAGTAACAGGAAGGGAGAAAATGCAATGAAGCAGACAGGGATTCGAACCTGGGCCCCCTGAGTCTCTGGTCAGGTGCTCTACCAACAAAGCTAACCGGTCACTGGTGATCAGACCCGGCTGACCGCTACATTCCTCCCTCCTTAAATTGTCTTTGCCCTCAAAGACACACAACCCAGATGCTGCCCCTGGCAGGACTTTCACCTGCAAATCCCTGTCTGGTCCTGCGCATTTTCTCCCTTCCTGTTCTAGTATGACTAGACGACAGTTTGTCTCAGTGAAGATATACTCTTCTAGGAATCATATGTTCAGGACTTATGTCAGGACGCTTCCTGATACTAATCACTATACTTGTGAAGTACTTGTAAGATAATATATCTCGAGTCGTTTATAGCTTCCCCGAGCGAGAACTACCTGTTTATGCGGCTGAGTTTCTTACACTCCTGAAGAATGCGATGAGAAACTGAGATCCAATCACTGTATAGATGGGAATTTGATCATTAATATGTTTATTAACCCCTTGGCAAGCCGTCAATAGTATCATGAGGGAAAACAATTGATGTAAGGGGAAGGGAAGATTCAGTGATGATAAAATTCTGTGTAGTGTTGGGTGGGAGATCACTATGGACGGTAAATGAGTAATCGACGAGGAGATCCCTCCCCGCCAGTGCTACTGCTGAAGTAGAACTGATAAGTGTTGCCAAATAATGCTGTCGTTTCAGATATTATAGACTAAGAGATGGGATGCAAGTCAGAGACGTTAGGGAGGAAATGATGAAATGGAATATCCTGTCAATATTTAATATTTTCATAACTAATAGAATTTTAATTACTGACTTAATTATTGGTCTGTGATTCCACTATTTGACCTGTAAGAACTACAGCAATGTTACGCAAGAAACAAATAATTATCTATGTAAATACAGACATGCAAACATCTGTTACACTTTGCTTATGACTCACTTTGTTGCTGTGCAGATAAAATTCATACATGTATTGTTTAATTTTGCACCAGGAAAAAATTAATGCAGCTTTGACCGCCTTACATATCTGATTTTAAGAAATCAATAGCTGCTTTATAAATCGTTGCCCTGAATTTTCAAAATGTCAGCACACCTACAAATATAAATTCTCCACAAATAAGAGTAACGATTAAAGAGTCAGATTTCTTAACCATGACGAGTCCATGTGAACATGCTTATTTTTCTCATTTGGACCACAAAAATTTTACCCAACAAAAATAACTGATTTTAGAGCATTTTCATTTTTCCTCTGAACACCAAACAGGAATAAGATACTAGCTGTTTTGTTTAAAATGTTGTACTAGGAGGATTCCTATCTAGTAATATCAAGAATTCATATCCAGTGGCGGATTTAAAGGGGGGGGGGGGGGACATTTGCAGTCCACGCCCCCTCCCCCTAAAATTTTCAAATTTAAGGTAAATCATGATCTTTTGTTTAGAAAACTGTAAATGATAACAGAAGCAATAATTTCATCCACTTGGTGAGAAATAAATGACAAAATCTTCTGATTTATTGAATTACTTTAAATTTATTGGGAGAACTTACATTTTTCCAAAAACCCTTAAAATTTGCGTCATTTTATTAATTTCACCATATTAGAAATGACAGAAGTAAAAATATACCTAGTAAAAATGACTACGTAAGAGACGTATTAATCTGTAAAATTCAGGAGCCACATTAAGTTGCGCTCCCCTCACCGCAATTCCTAGATCCGCCCCTGATATCTATAATGTCAGAGGATTCATGGGTATTGTTGGAGGATTCATATCAAATGTTCTCTGGGTGATTTTTCCACTTCTTTGAATTGATAAGACTTCAGCATGTAATTGCATGGTATATTCTCTTACTTAAAGGTTAATTTAAACATCCCTCAGATCCTGACGGATGAAGATTGTTAAGCTACAGTTAAATCCACGGATACTTTAATATGATTGACTGTTTGAGTTTTATTTCCTGCCATCCATAGATTTCTTAATTATATGATATATACGCGATGTAAATGATTCACAAACTGTTTGTTGCTTTGAAAAAATATGCATCAGATGAAATATTTGAATATCCTTCATCCTACTTGCCGAGTTTTTGTCCTATACTTTTACCACTTAATGCTACGATGTCATAAGCTGGTGGGAGATGGAAGTGTTATGATGCTGAACATAAATGATGGAGGTTATGATGTGAAATACATGTAGTCATTCCCAGACGAGAGTATAATAGTCAGGACATTGCAGAGGGATGTCATGTAATTTGTATGTTTTATTACCGGTATTTGTATATTGTTTTAATTAGCCTCATTTGAGAATGTTTCACTGGTCTATAGACTTCGGTGTTAAGTGAAGTATACCACAAATTTTGACCTATGAATGATGATGGCAATCAAGGCCATAGCAGTGAGGGTTTTTTTATTGTGCCTTTAACACTTCCTGTGACACGGGACCTTCTTTTTTAAGGTCATAACAGAATTAACTTGAAAGACCCACGCAACTTTTACTTATAATATGGTGAGCACACGGTGAAGAAACAGGCACTATATACTTATGTTAAACTTCTTGGTTTGATGAGGTGCTGGTATCAAGAATTGAACTGGATCCTGTCAGCGCTAATTTAAGTGTCAGTTCTCTTATCGCAGGGTTACTGTGACCAGCCATTAACTCGTATATCTATCTATGTGGTATATGTAGTTTCAGGGTATATCATAAATAGAAGTGTTCATTAAATATTTCACATTTATTGATGCAAAATTGATGAATTTTAAACATCGAAATTCAGATTGGAAATTGAAATCTTGCATTTTTTAAAAAACAAATATGATATATACATGTTCTTTATGGTCTTCCAATTAAATTTGGGGAATCTGTTTTCATTAATCAATCTGACTGCTTTAGTCAGCAGAATGAATAAGATTAATAGCTGCCAGCTGAGCTATATGGAACCATGTTGCATTGAACACTGACAGTAGCTTTAAATACTTAATTATTCAGTAATGTACCAGCTTCTTTTCTGCTATCCAAACATTGATAAACAGGATTAATAAATGGAGAGATTCTACGCAAGTAGCCATCTCATAAAACACAACGACAGGGTCTGTGGAAAATCAGAGAGCTCGCAGGAATTCTTCCTAATACTTTGCACTCGTACATTTTGCACACGACACTCTTTGAAGTGCTCACTTTTCCAAGACTAATTTAGAAGTAAAACTCCCCTCTCCGTTGTCTTGCGTTTGATTAGGCAGAGTCTCTTCAGCAGACTTTGGTGTTTTCACTTTTCACTTTCGTTTCACTGAGGTCTGATTGCTAATTAAACCAAAAGCTTTTCCTCTAGGTAAGCATAATTTTTACACGTTCATTTTTTTGCATGCTATAGTACGAAGTTTTTTTTACTGTAAAGGGATCTCAAGTTAATGATAATTTTAAGGGTATTTTATATTTCTTTCTAAATAATTAACAAGTCAAAACTATTTAGGCTTCAAAAAATTGTTAAAAATGTTGTTTTTTTAAAAATTGATTGTGGGTCTAATGTTTTAAAGATTGAAAGAAATCGTATTATCCCCACTAGCTTTATAATGAGGTAGTTAACTAGAATGTTCATCTCTTGTCTGATCTGTAGAATCGTTAAAAGCAATTAAACATTTTCTAATCACAAAAGGAGAAATTAGACATGGATAAATTTCTTGCATGTCTTACAGGGCTTTATCTTATATTGAGAAACAAGCAGTGAGTTATTCTGCAGACCTCTATCAAATAGACATTCTTCCTGAATGAGTCTCCCCAGGAAGTCCTTGTTACAGTCACTTGTGCTTGTTAAACTTGCTTTGAATTCACATAAGTAAGAAGATCTTCAGAATCACGGAATTCCTTGTCTTTGCTTAGTAGATGGGAAATTAAATCTGGGACATTCTGAGAGTTCCAAAAAACAGTTTCTCAACCTGACAAGTTCGTTTGACAGCTGTAATGACCATGCTTAAACTGTAAGTTATTTCCTCTCAGTTTCAGGTGCGTATTGTAAAATAGAAATGGGAATATGAAGACAGATTTTACAGCTTTTAGAATTTCCTTGAGCTAAATTTTTTTTAAAAACATTTTAAGCCAACAGAATATCAATAAAACAACGGAAATTGTGACCAGAAAATTGGTAATATGAATCATGGTGATAGGTTTCCATGGTTATGCAAGCTTGAAATAGATTCCCTGCATTTAGTGTGCATTGATGCAGCTAAGGTTATAAAGCCGTCTAATTGACAAATTATGTGGTGACTATATCCAGAAGCTATGTTAACAAAAATCGAGGAAGGGGTCTCAAATTAAACGAAAAGATATTAAGGATAGACAAAAACAGGTGTTCCAGTTTCCTGAAACAATGAACTGGCCATAACGTACATGTCTCGTTACATGTCCCCTGTGTGATTGCAGCCCTGAGAGAGATTCCGGGATACTTTGTGCGTTTTATTATGCTTGATGAGGAAGTCATGTCACTTAAATTGTTTTTATGGATTAATAATATACTATTTTGTTCTGACTGAAGATCGAAGCAGTCTTTTTGTTATGTGATATTGTGGGGTTATTGACCAATGGTTATATTGGAGCTTAGTATGTTTCTTTGACAACTGAATTGGTATCCATATAGAAATTGTACGTAGATATATAGGTTTGTTTTATTTTGTAATTAACCATTTGATAATTATTTTTCTAATATTAAATCGATTTCTGATGATCTGGAAATTTATTAATATTTGACCAGGATTCCTGTCAGTTTCAGTCACATTCATATAGTTATGCTATGCTGTACTGTCAGACTGAGTGCTTTTCCTCTTTTAGAAATACTAAATAGTTCTCCAATTTGAAGGTGAATTTTTTAATGCCTGGTGACAAGCTCTGTCCAGCCCTCCCTCTCTCCTTTGATATCTGCATCCTTCTGTCCATCATGCGTCTGACATTGTTACATGATAACTTAATATTTGGTTGCAAAGGTCCTCTAAGCTATACAGCACTAACTGTCTGCAGATTCAAGGTTCTTGCACTTTTGCATTTGCCATATGCATGCTTATCGCAGATCAATATATTTATCAAATGCTGGTAGGTTTTTGCTGCAATTTCATGCTCAACAATGGATGAAAGCTGATCTCGCTATTCCGGGTTCCACTAGATAATATCAGGGTACATAAATGTACATTTATAAAAAGTGAAGAAGGGGGGTGGGATATTATATCAATGAGAAAAGACTATTGTCCTTCATTTCCTTGTTTTGCCTTCTATTAGTACATTATTGTATCATGTGTAAAATGTCTTTTGAATATACTGCTACATGTATTCATTTTGTAGCATATTTTGTGCTATAGTGAATCCTGTTGATTTTTATAGCTGTTAATTTGTGCTATAATGAATCCTGTTCACTTTTGTAGCTGATATTTTGTGCTATAATGAATCCTGTTGATTTTTGTAGCTGATATTTTCTGGAGAGTACACCAAAGCTATGGAAGAGAACTACCACAAAGATCACCTAGCCTGCCACAACTGTGACAAGAAGCTGGTGGCCTGCCGTTACATCGTCAAGGACGAGAACCCTCACTGCATCCCCTGCTATCAGGAGTTATATGCCCATAATTGTGAGGAGTGCAAGAAACCGATAGGTCCCGACTACAAGGTTTGTAATTTTGTAAGCTGAAATATTTGTAACATAAAGTGGATGAATTTTAATGATTCAAGATCTTCATGCAGGGACCTGTATTGTGTTGTTCTGTTTTTCTGTCTGTCAATGAATCTGAAATTGTTCATAACTTTTGTAACTATACACTTTCTTGATGAACAGAAAGATCACGGTTCAAGCTTACAACATGGGGAAGACAAACTTTGTTTTAACTCAGATGCTTAGATATATTTAGTTGTTCAATGACAACCAAATGGTTGAAATTTCATTGGTATTTTACATGTTTAAACATAAACCACAAGATGGAATGTAATGCCATTTCGTTAATTGAAAGATGACTGAATAGTTACTGAAAGGTACTGAATGGTTACTGAAATGAAGTTGTATAGCAGAGCTCTGTCATTCAGTCACCTTTCCTGACCTTACAGTGAACTTTAAATCAGTCGACTGAATGGCATAGTTTCATCCTGTGAACATTGGTAAATATATAAAAAATATACCTAGTGATCTAAGTGTAAAACCGTAGAGAATGCATGATAACAAATAAAACATGCAATTCAAAAAATTTAAATAACATTAGAACAATAAACATGCTATCTTACCGTTTGTTTTAAATGTGATTGAGGAAAGAAGAACGATTTCCAAACCATCTTTTGATTTTTGGCAGTTTTTAAAACAAAGTGCAGGTGTATCACTCTTTGTCTGTATTTTGTCCCGTAAGATGTTGAAGCAGCCTCCTGTGGGTTTAATAAACGTGTTTCTGAGGCAAAGAAACTGCCACTTCTAATAAGACAAAACAGAGAAAGCTTGTAATCTTTTCTTGAATGGTAAGCTGTAATAGCACGTTGTAGAATACAGCTAGTTGGCAAATTGTTCCATGTTGTGCAGTTGGCAGCTGGTAAAGTTTTCCCTCTACACTTTCTAAGAAGAAGAAGGTTGAAATCTTATAATCAAAAACGATGTCAGAAATTTTTCATGAGAGGGGATTCACCTCTTATAATTTTCCCCTGAGGTGGTCGATTTCCTGCAGGAGTTATTGCACTAATCTAAAAATAGGTTCGCATCTTAGGAGGGGCTCTGACATCCATCTCCACCCACTTACTTCCATTGTTGTGTAATGGTCATCATTATGGATTATACTGTGCAAGAATGCAGAAATTCATAAACCTCAGACTCAATATTTTTACTGCTTTTACTAGCTTATATAAGGTTAATTAAAAAAAATTACCTACCTCTGGTTTAAAGGAGTCACACAGGTTTAGAATTTAGAACTGCTTTTTTCCAAAATGATATACATGTATATACAGAAGTGGTGCTATATAAATGGTTACGAAGTATGTAACCGTGGGAGGGGGATATGTGATGTATGGTGGGGCTGGTGAATTATTGATGAAGCAGTCACCATCTGGTATTGATCTGAATGTTGCGTCATGAAATATTGGAATTCCGTGGAGATATATTTTAGGAATTGTAGTCGTGGTACCAGAATAACTTTCATGAGTTACTCTGTCTAATTGGGTTATGCTACCATTAATTACCTGCAGGGAGGAAACTTTCACCATTCATCCAGAAATTGTTACCGAGATACAGAAATCGTATCAATGCTATTTTATAGGACCTTGCAGACACTACTGATTCGGTATGGATGTTTTAAGAAGATTGAAAACTAATATCAAATTGACAAACACAATATACAGCACACTGAAGTTTTGGTTTATTTGACACTTCACCCATGGGCAGTGCATCAGTGAAGAAAGGGGTTGACCATTCGCAGTGGCGAATTTATAGGGGGTCCTGGAGAACCCCCTCCCCCTCTCTTCTGACACAAATTCACAAGGCATTACTAAAATGTATAGGTGAAAACTCCAGATTTGGCACCCAAAATGGTTAGTATTTTGGCTAATGTTTGACTTTCACATGCCCCCCCCCCCTTTTGGAAATCCTGGATCTCCCACTGGTCTGACTTATTCAATTTATGATTAAAATTTTGAATATCACCCTGAAGTGTTAAATCTTTGATTCAAATCTTAGTGGTAAAATACATTTACTAATTCAAATTGGCCCCCTTGCCTGAAATGCCCCTTGAACTCCGAGTAAAAAAACTTTCATAAGATGTGTCAGAACCCATTCATTACAGTCGGTGTCCTGACATCAGATATATATCATATCTACATTCTATTTAATTGGCTACATAATTTCTGTTTATACAGCTACTCTTCTCTCAGAATGTCTGCATTTCTACATAAACATTTTGTCAAAATTATCATTGATAAGTGCTCCTGGGGTTTTATCTTCTGCAGATCAGGAGGGAAATCTCCCTGTAGCATAACATAGGCATGTTGTGATTTGATGATGCGGCAGATCATCTATTAGAGAGGAAAAACATTCAACCACTTGGTGTTCGTAATGGAGGATTATTGTGTTGCTTCTCGGTGAGGGTGGCGCAGTGGGGGGGGGGGGGGGGGGGGGGGATCCTGTCATTCTTTTCATGCAATGCATGCTGGGAAAAGGGTGTTTGAGTAGAATTCCTGGATTGTGATAAGCCTGTATCTGTATCTCATTTTGTCATCATCCCGTGGAGCAGAGAGATTATCTGTTGATTTTTCTGCAGCTTCTGTTTGATTTCTTATTGAAACTTTTCATTCAGCAATCTGTGTAGATAAAAGGGCAAATAGGTCAATCGGGTCCTTAGGCCAATGAGAATGGATTATTGTTAAGTTTTAGTACTGTGATTGAACTCCAAACAGACTCTGTAAAAACTGACAATTGGTTATATGGTATCTTTTTATTCACTTAAGAAATGAATAGCTCATAAACATATTGACATAAATGTAGTTTATGATGAGGCAATGACTCTGTTGAACATCATGTTTTCTCTTTATCAGGGGTTTATGATAATAATCTGGGAAAGGTGGAATTTTTCCCTGTGGTTCACACACTATATATATTAATAGTACACGTATAATGTACCTGCACTAAGGGACCCAGGGATGGAGATGATGATGAAGGAATTTATCATTATGATTACAAGCGAAATATTCAGCCATGAATTCTTTTGATTGTGCATTTTGAAAAGTATGAGTAAGTTATAATTAAAACGTGCACTCTTACGATCAGATTACGTTCAGAAAAAACTAGATCGTGTATCTGTAAGGAAATAGGATGAGATTTAAAGGAAGTTCACAAAAATATAAAAATATAATTGTGAAGTTTAAGTTTATATCTATCTATCATATATATATATATACATGTATATGTATGTATGTATATATATATATATATATATATATATATATATATATATATATATATATATATATAATATATATATATATATATTTATATATATGTGTGTGTGTGTATTATATATAATTCTTTAGTGGTGTTTAGCTCAATCTTCAGAGCTATATATAGGTGAGGCTTTCTAGTCTGTTGAATGCAACAGACTAATATACCAAAGTTGGTGAATTTGGTGTTGTCTTAATTTTCACAATTTCAACTTCTTCTCCAGAACCATTGAGTCTTAAACACAGCAAAATATATTCCTTTGGGTGGAGAACATTTAATTTGTTAATATGAAGGGTCCTGCCCATTCCAAGGGAGAGATGAATGGGAAATAATGGTGGAGGTGTTTGTAAAATCTTCTCTTGAACCACTCAATTAAATTTATAAAGTCAAAATACAGTCTGGATTGACACAGGTCAAACCATGACTGTCGGGGAAGACAAGGCACTGGGTAGCAATAAAGCTTTAAAGTTTTACATTGGAACACACAGGAAAAATTACGCTTGCTCAAGTCTCTATGTTGCATTTATTACTTTATCATTTTGTCCAAATTTTACTTTGTTTCAGAAGTCTAAATATCTGCTCTCTACCATACTTAATGTCACCAAACATAGAGACTTGTAAACCCTGCACAGGGCTTATCAGCTGGCCTCCTTATTAAATCTGTCATCATGTTTCCCTCTGTAGGGTGTTTTATGACCTTTCCCCAAATCAAAATCTATGTTTGGCCTTATCAAAAAGTATTAAAGAGAGCACTGATTATTAAACATAGAGACTTGAGCAAGTCTAAGGAAAAATCATTTTAATTTTTAATGATACAGTTTATCAAATTAACATGCTATAGCATCGTCATACTGTGTAGATTTAATTTTGACCCCAGAGACACACTAACATCATGAATTTTTAAAGGTTACTTGGGTGGCATTGTAACCCGCCTCTTAAGGTGGCTCACTACATCTTGAAAGAGTTTTTCAAATCAGCACGAAATGATTTCATTATGAAAGATATGATGACATATAATGAATACTTATGTCAAAATGGTGGAAAATATGCAATTTTGGATAAAAAACATGGTTTTCAACAACAAAAATTCAGTACATATGAACAAAAGACTGGCGGATTTGAACTCAGGATCTGCGGTTCATCAGACCAATGCTATAACCACTGAGCTATGATGTGAATAAGACAAACATTTCGATCGATACAAATAATTTCACAATACATTCAAATCGCCATCTTGTGACGTGGTGTCATAAAGAGTATAAGCCTTGATGTAGTGTCGAGCTACCTTAAACCTGTAGTGCAGATACACTAGGGACTACAGTAGTGTATAGAAAATTCAAAACACTTCATCCTTGTGCTCAGACATTTTGCGAAAGTAATACATTCTGTGGTGCAGCAACTATTAAATTAATTAATATAAGGATATTAGGTTTAGAAACATCGCACTTGATGACAATAATGATGAGGAGGAGGAGGATAAAGATTTAATTTGATTTGAATGTTTCCCTGTCTCTGAGGGGGCTTCACACCCATGTCGTGTAGTTCTGAAGTTGCATGGGAAAATGAGATGTCACTCACTCAGGTCCTAAAACAAATCAACAAATGATGGCAATCCAGACATTCTGTGCATTAACAACAGGTTGATGGTGAACCATCATCACATTATAAACACTGCTGGAGAAGCGAAGACTGGCGTGGAATGTGGTAGTGTGTAGATGTTTAGTAAGCACCATCTGTTGTTCAAGAAAAAATAATCACTGCATATACTGCACTCCGTGTTCTGCATACTCTCCCATAATCGTACAGCAATGTACGTTTATAAAATGTTTATTGTATTTCGGGATCAAACATTCGATGCCTTCAGTGTTTTGGATAAAGTACAAGAAAATGAGTTGTTAATTAAATATCATGCAAAAGAAATCTTATAATAAGTGAGACGCCCAAATGAGAACAGATGTTGATGAGGATTGAGGTTGAGTTAATGAAGCAACACGTAATATATTCTATGAATTTGATGTTTGCCAAAGCTGAGTCAAGACTTCACACAATGAGTAAGAAGGAAGGAATGCTGGGAGCACTTGTTATACGGGCTGATGTTGGAATGCCGAGTCAGGGTCAATGTGGTCAACGAGCATTAGGGTGTTTTTGTTTGTCAATAGCACACAGTATATGTTATGATTTGGCGTACAGCTGCACTGTGCACCAGTTACCACAAGCATTGAACAGTAGTGCAGTGCCCTGTGTCACTTCTTTCAAAATTTCAGATTGAAAATTTCCAAATCTGGTTTACTGGTATATATAGCAATGATCGAATTGCTGTATAAACACTTTGTTTAGTAAACAAGGACATTGTCAAAAGTGGTAAAAAGTTTAGTGACTGATGCTTTCAGTTTTGTTGAAGAGGATCAAAGTGCATAAATTTGTAAATTAAGGATACTGTATATACAATAGTGAATCCTTTCTATATACAAAATGTATGACTACTGGTATTATTTGAAAATAAACAGATAATTTTTCACTCCCTTAATTGATACATGTGTGATGATCAATAGAAATTCCAACCAATTAAAAACAATACAGATGTCTGTTTAGCATCAAGCATCCAAATGAATTGACGCTTTTTAAAAATTTGATTCAACAATTTCACCTTCAAATTCTGAAATGGTTTCTGTTGTATTTCAGGATCTCTCCTATAAGGATCGCCATTGGCATGAGTTTTGCTTTAAGTGCTTCGAGTGCCAGAAATCTCTTGTGGATCAACCGTTCGCTCCCAAAAATGACAACATCTACTGCTCGGATTGTCACGATACAAACTTTGCCGCTCGCTGTGATGGCTGCGGGGAGCCATTCAAAGGAGGTATATGCACTTCTTCAACAGTACAAATAAAATTTTAATGGTTTACATTTTGTAAAAGGGTAGTTTCAATTCTGAAAAGGGATGATGTTTGCTCATGCAGTAGCTTGTCGTGTATAATATGAACCCAGAGTATAATAGTATTCAAGTACAAATTATTTGATTGCTGCCAGGGTATTTTCTTTAAACAGCTGGTAGTGATAATATTGGAGATTTTAAGTTGCCAAAAATAATTTTTTTTTTCAACAGAAACTATTTTGGTTGTATGTGCATCAATTATAGGTTTCATCCTTGGAGTATCTGGTACGAGAATCAGAAATTTCATGTACAGCAAGCATGGTTGTTTTTGGTTGAAGGTCAAAGGGAGATAACTCGATTTTTTAAAGCTAACATGTCAGCTTAATTTGATGATTTTATTTCAGTTGAAGAGATTCTTATTCATTTAGTTGGAATGAAATTAAAGTTATAATTTATCAATTTAACATTTCTGAAAACATCTATACATATATTTGTACATCCTTGTGGTGCATGCTCTCTTTTTACTATATACCTATGGAAAGAGAAGATTTAAATTGTATTTGCCAGTACTATTCTGCAATGTGTTAAAATTTCTGTTTCCGTGGCTTCAGGAGATGAAGAAAAAGGCATCGAAGGTATACACAGTCCTCTGGCTTTTGTATATTATCTTGGCATGATAGGCAATTCGCTAACGCTGGCTCTCAGGCAGGTTCTTACTCACTCAAATTAAACCATAGCCACACTCGAAAGTCTTGGACACTTCTAGAACAGGACGGGAGGGTGTTGTTATTCTATTTCAAAAGAGGGATCAATATGTTTTTCTCCTTCTATATGTACACAGCACAATTAGATGAAGATCATTTATGTATTAATCAGAACCTGAAGTCCATTGACAGTAATAGCTGTAATGATTCGGAAGTTGTTTCGAAACTTTCTTCAAGTACAACCCCTGGTGATTAAGATCCAAAATCCACACCTTGCATTTATATTTTCTTCTATATTCTGCTCAACTGCTCTCCATTACACGAAGTTTCAGACTTTCCTAGCAGATGTAACTCGTTCTTTCTTAGTAGCTAGTTGGTTTTTGATATATGTATATAACTCGGTGTATCGATTTTAATGTGTATACTCTGATCTTACAAATCAAACTAGAAGTGTAACTACGTATCTAGTTAGAAATATCTCAGTAATCACAGCTCTGTTGTTGCCCTTTTTTTGTGTGTTTCGTATAAGTTTTAATGAGGTATAACTCGTACTACAAAATATGTACCACATTTGTGTTTAGTTCCGATGTTTGCTTCTCCCTTGGTTACTGTAGAAACACAGGCATGATTGGGTGACAAAACTAAGCTGCTAAATGACGATGAAATCTTGATCAGTATTTATAGGAAAAATATTTCTTCAGGTGCAGAAATTATAATCCTTTTAGTTTATTAAATGCGCTGTATGATGCACCATATACGAATGAGGAAGTGAGAGTAAATGTTGTATTTTCAGTGTGGCATCCCTATTGATTAATTGTTTTTTAAAAAATAAATTCCCATATTAATTGCTAATGATTGTGGTTTCTTTCTAGAGAAACATACTGAGTGCTCACCCTCAGATCCCTGGTATATGCTTTTGCAACTCGCCACTGTAGGTGAGCAATTGGATATGGCCGCCATTCAGTGTTGAGTTGTCTCCCTTCGTGTTAGCCATGTGACTGACCATCTTCAATAGCCAGGGGTCTGATCCGCTCCTCTTGTGATCGGAACTGTTGGTTAGTGAAGATGGTGACTAACATGTTGAAATGGCTCTTTCGACAATCTTAATGCCTTTGACTGCATTTGGCAAATTAATCTGCTCACTGGCCACCTAAAATACGTGTTTTATTCTCTGATTTCTTCTTGATTTGTATACTATACTGTTTAGACAAGGGTACGTGGTGAAGACTTATTCCCTCTCTCTTCTTTTTCTTCCCTCTGTTTGATGTATAACTTGTGTATGGTTAAATTTTGATTTAACTTTAACAGTCGATAATTCCGTATCGATTTTTTAAATACTATTCAGAAAAACTGAATACGATCAAAATACCGGTATATGAATTTGGACATAATGAAACCTTTCCTTTGAAGTTGGGAGGGGATTCAAAATGTGTCCTATCTTATTGTTATTTTTAGTGTGTAAATTATGCTTGCAGGTGATAGTTTATTGCTGTTTACAGAATGCTAGTGGTTGTGTTTTCTAATAATAACCATCAAAGACCGACATTCTTTGTCCTGTGTATTCCTGTATTCTAATCATTGTTACATGTATATATGTCACAAGTTACAGATATCACCAAAAAAAAAGAACCTTTAATGAATTATGCTACAAAACAATTGAGATATTTATAAAATTATAACAATTTTAACATGCTAGCTCTCTCAGCATGTTTTTTCTTCTCTAAATACACAAGACAATGAATTATCTTATGGGGATTATAATAGTACAATGTACTATTTTTTTTTAGTTTTACCTTTCCTATCTTATTTTTTTCCATAGAATACTCTGTTTCCTCTTCTCCATTTAAGTGTTTTAAGTTTAAACAGTGTAAATTAATTTTCCTTTTGCCCATTGTTTTTGTTTTGCTTTTCCTCCTTGGTGATTAAAAAGGGAGATAACTAAGGTCAATACGGCACCAGTCTTTGAAATATTTCTCCTACTTATTAACAGGGATGAAGAAGTTTGAATACAAGGGGAAACAGTGGCACGAAGAGTGTTTTGTTTGTATGGTGTGTAAGCAGCCAATCAGAAACAAGAGCTTCATACCACGTGACAACGATGCTGTCTGCGTCCCATGTTACGAGGAACAGTTTGCTCAAAAGTGCAACAAATGTAATGGGGTAAGATTAGCAGGATTGAAAGCTATCGTATTTTCTGTACAGGACATTGTCACAGTGGTATAGCTGACTTTTATGTTACAGTAGTTGAATTCATGCTTCCCCGAGAATTAGAATGGTTTTCCAAATATGGAAGTCTTCATACTTTCCTATTACCATATAAGCAGAATTTTTAACGAGGATTTAATTTTGGCATTATTAGTGAGAGTGATATGAATCTTTAAAATTGAATGTCGGTAACAATTTATTTCATATCAGAGGTAATAGATATCTTGGAATTATAAAGTTGCTAAAATTAGCTCTCGTTAAATATATATACACATATTTATGAAAAAATTGTTAAATTTGCCTCTTGCTAAAATTCAACTTATACAGTATCTCTTGATGGAAAAAATCTCAGAATGTAGAATTTTATTGTGTTCATGTGGTATGATATTTTCTCTTCACGCAATTTTGGTTATCTAACTTATTTGGTATTTATGACTTATTTCATGACTTTTCACAGGTGATTAATAAGGGGGGTGTGGCTTACAAGAACCAGCCCTGGCACAGAGAATGCTTTACATGCACCAAGTGTAGTAAGGAACTAGCCAAGGAAAAGTTCACGTCCAAGGATGACCAGCCGTACTGTGCGGAGTGTTACGGGGAGCTGTTTGCCAAGAAATGCTGCCGATGTTCCAAAGCTATTACAGGTAAAAAAAAAAAATCAGATATATAATGATTTATTTCAAAGTCAAAATTCTATTTTGCAAGTTGATGGTTTTTGGGGGTGGGAGGTGTTATAGTTATAGCTATATATATTAATATCTTTTTGGTCCCCTTGATTACATTGAAACGTGTCTAATCCAGACATGCTTGGCACTGGGAAAATTTGGATTAGACAATATTTAGATTTACAAAATATTTTTTACAGTACTGGTATGTGTACATTTTACAAATCATTTCAGATTGCACAGTGTTTAACTTGAACATTTAACTTTTACCGTAGTTTGAAATGTAACTGTACTTCAGAACTCGATGTATTCATAATGATAGTGAACCTTTTGTTTTTAGATTTTGATGGTAAGCATTATACAATGTATAAATAAGAATCAAATTCTAGCATATGTTACCTATCTCTGAAACTGAGTCATATTAATTAAAAATATCTATTTGTAAAACCCTTCCTCTCTTAAAATCTACCCATTGCACATGATATGATGAATGTGATGCAATGCAGGGCTTTCAGGAAGTTAGTGTTGAATATAAAGTCTGAGGCAGGTGATGGTGCCTGAGGCAAATTGTGTGACACTTCAGCTTTAAATGAGAAAGCAAAAACGGAGTAAGAAAGCAAAAGATGAGGTTGACTTTGAGGAGCAAAGCTACAATCAATAAGGTTTGCTTTGAGGAACAAATTCAAGCTCCAATCTACAAGGTTGGCTTTTAGGAGCAAATTCTAGTTCCAATTGATAATGTTGGCTTTGAGGAGCAAATTCAAACTCAATCTATAAGGTTGACTTTGAGGAGCAAAGCTCCAATCTATAAAGGTTGGCTTTGAGGAGCAAATTCAAGCTCCAATCTATAAGGTTGACTTTGAGGAGCAAAGCTCCAATCTATAAAGGTTGGCTTTGAGGAGCAAATTCAAGCTCCAATCTATAAGGTTGACTTTGAGGAGCAAAGCTCCAATCTATAAAGGTTGGCTTTGAGGAGCAAATTCAAGCTCCAATCTATAAAGGTTGGCTTTGAGGAGCAAATTCAAGCTCCAATCAATAAGGTAAAACTCCAATAGAAAAGGCTTTGTTTGCTCCAAGGGAGAGATGTTGACAATGGTGATTTTTGACAATTAAACTGCTGGATGATTTGTCGCCTTTTGATTGGTATTGAAAGCCCTGCAGAGAATCACAATCTCTTTGACAAAAGAAACCAGTCATTCCAGGCAATCTCTCTCACTCAGGGCATTAATATTGTACATGGCATTAATTCTAACAGCATATAAACAAGGCAATTCTTTGACATATCTCTGCATGTTTTATTACCTAATTATAAATGAAAACATGTTTCAGCTTCTATATAAATGAACTATATAATCACCTGTTATATTTGATTGCTAAAGATCAGAAATAAAATCAAACATATGAAGGAATTTCCTTTTGATGTGTATAGTGAAATGGAATTCTCAATACTGTCGATTCCTTATGGTGTGAAAATTAAGGAGGTATTCATCATAATGGCCGACTTCTTTTTAAAACATGGATGAAAAAATAAATATCAGTAATATTTGTCTATTCATTTCAAATATCATTGCCTATAGCTGAGTATCTCAGTAGGTTAGCATATCGACAGCTGAACTGTAAATCGCGGGTTCGAGTCCAGCTGGGGTTTTAAATTTTTTTTCAAATTGCTTTCTACTCAAACTGCATTTGTTTTGACCAAAAAAAGGCAATTTGAAAACTTTCAATTTCAAAATATTGTTGCACATATCCTCCACTTTTCATCCATATCAAATTTATCTGCTATATATAGCATTCCTCCCTAAGCAATGTCACAGAATGCATATTTATAAATTATTGCAAATTCATAATTTGTGCTTTTTCTCATTACTTAATTTCTATTTAGAAATGAGAATTCACATAAGGAACGTGAAGATGTAAAACAAAATTGATGCTTTGTAGAGAATGCTGTTCAAATTCAAAAGTGATAAAATCTAGTTTTTCATAATCCTAATTTTGGAAAACAATGTAAAGAGGTCATTCTGAACATGAATGAAATTTTGATGTCATTAATTGAAAATTGATATGTAGAAGAATAATACAGAGTTGCATGTATTCTATTTCAGGTTTTGGAGGAACAAAGTTCATTTCCTTTGAGGACAGGCACTGGCATAGCGACTGTTTTGTGTGTTACAAATGTGACACCTCCATGGTGGGGAAGGGTTTCCTTATGAATGAAGGCGAAATCTTGTGTCCTGAGTGCGGCCGCAATTAAAGAGAAGGAGAGGAATAGTTATATTTTAATTGCTTTTAATGGCAGAGATTTTATTTTAGATCTTACATTCTTTATTTATGTATGTAGATTTTCTTTCCAGAGGTTGAAGTATGTTCAAGTTTCAAATGCTTTATTTTTGTTTTTTAATTGAATTTAGATAATATATATGTCTTTGTTTTAATTGATGTTTCTGAATTACTCATAATGATCTTCAATGGTGATAATAGCGGTATGCTGTGATCATGAGTTATAAGCACGCTAGATGATTATGGATACGCATTTAAGGATAGATAACTCTTGCCATATAATATTGTGTTATTGACATATATGCAGTTTTCTCCCTTGCTCTAAATTTGCAAGGAGTGCATGCAAATTAAAGACTGTGTTAAAGCCTAAAAGGAATCCCTGTTTCTTTTAAATCTATTACCTGTTTTGTTGGGTATTTTTAATGAACACGATTTGTATTCCTTTCTTTTTGAAAATAATTCAAAGGAACAAAATTGTGTTTTAATTATTTCATTGCAGGACAATATGTCTTCGATTTTATTTGAGGTTACAATGTTATAGCTTTTATGAACAAAATGCTTATAATGAAGAAAAAAATTTCAGATGTAAATGTATGACTACAAACCCCAGATATTTTACATTAGCAGCATGTAAAAATTGTCTTTTGTTTCTGTTTTGTGATGTTGACTGCAAAATGAATGTATGTTGGAAAATGGTCATAGTTTTGTGGAGCTGTTCAATTCTTCTCAAAATTAAACTGTTGTATACTGCAATCAAGTCTATTTTTAACTCAACAATGTCCAGCACTGCCACAATAAAGGGAAATCAATCAGCAATGATCGATTTCGTCCATTCAGGTTATCTTAATCATATATGTATCTTTCACAATTTCAATTATGCAATGCCAGATTTTTTTCTTTGTTTAATACCTTACATGTGTAAAACATGCATTGCAAATTTGTTTGTTTCAAAATGATATTATTTTAGTGTTTAGGAACTTGTTACAGGAGTGGTTTGGAACTTTAGAATGGTCTAATTCACAATTGTGTGATTATTTTAAAAACATGGATTGTTTGATTGTGATTTCGTATTACGCTGTCATTATTTAGTGTTGATAGGAACTAAATGAGAAATATTTGAAATCATCTATAATGGTTATTGTCCATTTTTCAGCTGAAGAAGCAACTAAATGAATGTTTAAAAAGTTTAGAGATCACAAACTTAGATATCTGTCTCTCTATCTACAAGTAACAACTCTTCACATTCACAGCTTTCTCCAAAAAAAAGTTATTTGCTCCCTGCCTGTTATCAAAGTTAAATTCAGTGAAAATGTTGTCATTAGTTACATAAGTGCAAAAAAATGACCTGAAAATGGCAGAAGTCAAACTGCTTATTTATTTTTATAACTTGTTTATTTGACAATCTGTTGGTCGGGTCTCCTGACTGTTTTGTAATATCAATATTTGCTTTGGCTGGTTTCCCTTGGAAACTTTGCTTCATCACCAAATTATTGTGTGCTTCCAATGTTCTGTTGCCTTGTTTTTGCCATGGACATATATATACTTTTACAGGAAGCAGAGCGTAATATCAGTTTAATGTACTTCATGCGAGGTGAATGTTAAAAAAATTCTATATATAATAAAGCTTTTATGAAAATTCATATGCTTTGTCTCTTGTTTCTATCCTATGCAGTATTTCATGTGTGAGAGAGAAGGGGGTGTTAGCCGTGTATATTTATTTATCTGAGTGCAAATGGACCAATTCGCTCCTTTGTTTCTTTCTATATTAGCGTATATCGTAAATTATCCAAAAATTTACGGCATATTATGGAAGACACAAAATGAATCCTGAAATATTTTGCCCCATTTTTAGGTCACTTGAATTCATTCAGGTGACCTATTGCTATCTGTTTTTGTCCGTCGTCGTGTGTTAACATTTGAACATTTTCAGCTTCTTCTCTGAAACACCTGAACCAATTTCAACCAATTTTGGCATATAGCATCTGTGGGTGGAGGGGAACACAAATTGTGAAATTCGTGGTCCCTGCCCCCTGGGGCCTGAGGGGTGGGGCAAAAACCATCAAAATGAGTGTAATTTTAAAAAATCTTCTTCTTTACTCCTGGACATCAAGAAGCCAAACTGTGGGCATAATTATAATGAGCGTTGAGCCCTCTACCAAAATTGTGAAATTCATGGCCCCTGGGGCAGGGGTTCTTGTGTTAGGGTGGGGCTCTATTGGTCATATAGTGAAAATGTAGAAATTCTTTGAAAATCTTCTCTGTCTCTGGGTATTAAGTAGACAAACTTAATAGCATGGTAATGATGAGCAAGGATGCCTCTTTATACCCTCCGCAACAAGTTGTGGGGGGGGGGGGGGGGTATACTGGAATCGGGTTGTCCGTCTGTCTGTCCGTCCGTCCGTCCGTCTGTAGACGCAATGGTTTCCGGGTTCTAAAGCATTATCCTTTCCACCTACCGTCACCATATCATATATATGGACTACCCATGGGATGAAGATGTTCCCTATCGATTTTGGGGTCAAAAGGTCAAAGGTCAAGCACACTGGACATCGAAGTAGCAATATGGTTTCCGGGCTCTAAAGTGTTATCCTTTCCACCTACAGTCACCATATCATACATATGGACTACCCATAGGATGAAGATGTTCCCTATCGATTTTGGGGTCAAAAGGTCAAGCGCACTGGACATTGAAGTAGCAATATGGTTTCTGGGCTCTAAAGCGTTATCCTTTCCACCTACAGTCACCATATCAAACATATGGACTACCCATGGGATGAAGAAGTAGACAAACTAATAGTATGATAATGATGATCAAGGATGCTTCTTTCAAAACTGAAATTTATGGCCCCTGGGTCAGGGGTTCTGGTGCAAAGGCGGGGCTGACCACATAGTTATTCAATGTTTCTTCCATCCAAAAGTAAAATTCTTATATTTAAACACAAACCTAATTCAAACATTGGAAGGTTGTTACATGATACTCAGGTGACCTATAAGGCCCCTGGGCCTCTTGTTTCTGTAAACTTTTAAATTGTAACGATCCTGCATCCTTTAATGTTGTTTGTTGATGGAAAATAACTGCAGGGATCCTTTTCTTCCTTTCAATTGGTACATTTATTTCTTTAATTTGCAAACTTTGAATTTCATATTTCAAGTTAAATGAACTTAAAAGTTTCCCCCTGTCCGTATAGTGGAAGGTCGGGGGAAGTTAGATTTCAAAATTAATAGATAAGTTCAAATCGTCTATATCAAATGGGTAACAGTATTAATTTGTAAATTAGAGACAACCTTCATAAATTGGACATCCATTCCTTTATGAAATGTTGGCGTTTTTCACCAGTATAAATACCATTTTAAACGTAGGATTTCATTTTCTTCCCATTGTCTTTACCATAATCAACCACGCACATATTTTATTCTTGCTTTGGGTATTCATGTCCTGTTTGATTAAGTTTGCTCAGAGATAGAGAGTTTTATAACAAATTTATTGAACGAACAAAATAAATAAGATAAAAACTTTTTCCAGTACGATAATGCACGTATTTCAAGGTAGATAACTCTAAAAAGTTAAGTGGTAAAATATTGTGTTTGGTTGTACGGATAATGTCCCTTGGCATTTAGACCCGGGATACCACACTGCCCCCCCCCCCCCCCCCCCCCCCCCCCCCCCCCCCCCCCCCCCCCCCCGAGGGAGGGAGACACTATCTAAAGCCTCCCCCGTATCGACATGCATTGAGTGAATATTTCATGAACTTGAGCATGCTTCGTAATGGTCACTCGTGAACGCTGTGTGGTGTATGCACTTGGTACACTCGTGTACACATTCTCTACCAAGAATATTGACAGGTCGTTATCAACCCCTAACACGCCTTCAATTTCTTAATACAAATTACAAGTATCATTAGAATATGTATGCATATAGCAATGGACGCATCCAAGACCTCGGATTTCAGTGTAGGGAAGGTGTGTGTGTGTGTGTGGGGGGGGGGGGGGGGGGGGGGGTTTACATGGTTTTGACGACACAATCTGAACAAACCAGTATATATATATATATATATATATATATATATATATATATATATATATATATATATATATATTATTCAATAAAAAAGCAGGAAAATATACAGTTCCAAAATATATTTAAATATATTTTGGAACTGTATATTTTCCTGCTTTTTTATTGAATTATTTTGACTGTGTGATATCAACTCTTTCTATTTGGATTATATATATATATATATATATATATATATATTATAGTATTTTAAAATAGGATTTATACTATATACACAAGTTTGCTCAGATTGTGTCAAAACCCTAGAGGGGAGGGGGACATGGGACAGGGTCTGGCCCGTCGGGTTTAAAGCTTTTAGTGGGACCAGGGGCGAAACTTCCGTGTTTTACTATATTTTAATAAAATCTGGCGTAAAACTAATAGTATTTTTAGTACACATAATTCCTATACTAGTAGGCATATTACAATTCATTTTTAAGATTGTAGGCCTAATGCAACTGTTTTGTAATCTGCATTTTGTTTGGCTGATGGACTGATGTTTGTGGTACATGTAATTAAGATCATCCACTGTGTACAGCAGTGGCGGATCCAGAAGGAGGTCCGGGGGTCGGACCCCGCCCCCTTTCGTCAGAAAATAATGCATTTTGTAGGTGCCCCCCCCCCCCCGGAAAACCAAAATTAATGGTAGAATCCCCCTCCCCTCTTTCAAAAATTCCTGGATCCGCCCCTATACAGGCATTATGTATCTGAATGTATTCAAAGATTTAGTGTAATGTGTATTCTGTTGCAACTGTCTGAATATGATAATGAAAAACAAAACAAAATCCCGCTGATATTAGCTGTTTTTTAAATAAAAAATGTTTTCACGAATTTCTTGGGAACTAATTTTTCATTTCACGTGCCAACGAAATCACGCCCACATGTCCCAACCCAGAAACCGTAGTACTCTACATCAGTCGTCATGAAAACTTTTCTGAAACCCTAGTCATACTCGCTAGTTAATTTGATAGATTTACTAGACTAAGTCCAAATTCATTATGAAAATCCTAACTCGCAAATGAAGGCATAATTAATTCATCAGGATGAATTTCAAACACAGAGATGCTTTAAGACTTACATGTCGAAAATGTTTATCGTGTAGTTTTAATTAAAATCCAATTGGAATTTATAAATTTCCTACTAGCCTGACAGTCTACAGCAGATCAGTCAGTGACTAGCCTGACAGTCTACAGCAGATCAGTCAGTGGTCCCGGGAGTCGGGCTAGTAAGTTTTGATTAACACCGTTATGTACTCTGTAGGTAAAGTTATTGTGTTCCTCTTTGGTCAGTATCAATGCTTCTCTGTATCCCTCGATGTACATGTTTCAGTAATTTTAAAGCTCACCTACTACTCTGCATCTTTAACCAGACAGGGTGACTACCATCTTCACAAGTCAAGGGTTAATTGATTCGTTACGTAACAAGTCGATTGTGAAGATAGCTCAATACTGAAACATGAACTGGTATACAAATGGCGTGATGAAAATTTCCAGTGCAGTTTGAAGAAATAAGTTTTGACGAGACTCTCTTTTAAAAAGCGATATTTTAATGAATCAATCTAGTACGTATATCATTTCTTATTTATATACATATGTACTCTATAAAAATTGTAGATTAAATTGCATTCTGATAAAGAACACATTATTGCATTTTAAAACAATGAATTTTTTTGGAAGGAGCATGCACCCTCCCTATCTCACGCCCCCTTAAATCCGCCAGTGTATAGTACATTAGCTGCAATAATGTATTAAAAAATGGGAGGATAATTCTGTATCATTGCAGCTATATAGCACATGTATAGATCATGATAATACTTTTCACTTTACTCACAGGAACTAAGGCGTTACTCTTTCATTTAAAGTCTACGAGTGCGAATTAATTATGTTTAGAATTGCAATAAAATAGCCATGCTGTTATTCAGGATTGAAGACGGTACTTGACCTATTGCGTGTCTTTAACC